>NC_135440.1:11842231-12142231 GCF_051991255.1 Vanacampus margaritifer | reverse complement strand
ACTGCCACATTTACTATTGACGTCATAAATCCCAAAGTCGGGTGTTTTGGTATGTCCTAATAGTGATAGAAGCACACCTGTTGCTAAGAAGCGATCCTAACATCATGAGGCTGTCCTCCATACTGGCGATGATTTCTGAGGTGCTGTCGCCTCTCAGTAAGAGCTCCCCGCGGTTTTTAAAGTTGGCAAATGTAAAAGTCTTGTTGTCCCACTCTGCAATTACTTGCTTCAGCTTCTGCTCGATGTCCCGCTCTTTCACTGCACTAATGCAAACATCCTGCATCAGACAATCAGATACAGAGTCAGACACATTCAATCTCACACTCCATAGTTAATTCATATCCGTCTACTAAGCTAACCAAAAAAAAAGTATGAACAATCTTAGAACAGACTACACATCTTACCTCAATCTCCTCTTTGTACTTGAGTAGAGGAGCTTCCATAATACTACGTAGCTTGAAAGTATCAGTCTCAACCTCAAATGTATGTCCGGTCACCTGCTCAAAGCAGCAGAAAGATGGTGAACGTTAGCAAGTGTACTGTGTTTACGGCGTTGCATTGTTTTACCGACCTCTGTAATTCTCTTCCAGTGTCGCATCATCATGGCCTTGTTGGCCATTAGCTCCAATAGGGGGCAGCACTCATTAAATTCATCAATTATTTTCTTCAGCTCCAGGAAGGCTTGCCATTCTTTGAGAGCCCGAGGCAGCTTGCGACATCTGCAGTTAAATAAAAAAAAAAATTAGCAAGCTTCGGAACGACATTGTATACCAGTACCATGTTCTCAATGGGGCCACCCCTACAAAATGGCGCTCACATTTTTAACTGTAAGCCTACTGGTATACTCTTTGCACGTTAGATCACTAGTAACCAAACTACTGTATATTAGTAGGCATTTAAGTCTTTCTACTGGCCGGTTGTCTACAACACTATGATATCCTAAAATGATAGCTTTTAGTTTTGGTGTGCCATCCAAAGATTTTAAGCCAACCCCTATGAAAATATCCCCCCAACACCTGGGGGGGAAGCACCATCGTCCTTGGAGAGGGTGGGGTTGATTTAAAAAAAAAAAATGGCTGCAATTAATTTATGACTCAAAATGTTTGGGAAGTCCTTCATTTCAGCTTGCTGGTGATATCTGTATCCTGTTGTTTCCCTGCGTAAATTTCCGCACATCGTCACACACAAGTCCAAACTGATAAATCCCACATTTTACGTTGGGACGTTTGTGCGCACGCTTGAAAAATGACACAACTGCATTAGATTATACAGCCTTAGAAAATCTTTACTAAGAACTTTATGGCAACAAAAATAAAGACTAATAATTCTTCACATTCCCAATGAATGGAACCTCAGATGGGACTTATTGCAAAGTGTTAATGGGATATTGAAATAATTCAGCCTTAATGTGGTGGTGCACTATTTGATAAAAAAAAACAAAAAAAACATTATATAGAGGTTATAAAAAGGGTAATTGTTTACCCACCATTTTCACGTTCCGGGAGAAGTTTATCTCATTAGATTTTTTTATTTTATTTCATATTCCAGATCAAGAGTCAATTAATTTTGCTGGCAAAAAGCCTGATGTACACCTGAACATTTTATTCTGATCCAATACATGCAGCACCCAACTGAGGCCAGCTGAGGCACTTGTTGTCCAACCTCCTTATAAGCAGCCTCACGCAATTTTGAGCTTTCTCAGGTTGTCTTCATGTGATGTCTGACTTTCCAGCGTTCACATCCAGATTGACTACCTGATTCCAACCTGGGTTGTTCCTGCCCTTCTCATTGCCTCTGACCTGCTGAAAATCTGCTTTCTACCCATTGGCTTGTGTGACTCAAAGGAAACAATCCTGCAAGTGAAACCCTGGTTTGAGATCAGTTTGTGGCAATTCAACAAAGAATGTTGCCTGTTGTGCAAGTATTCAGTGTTTGGAAAGACATCTCGCTTGGAATCAAACACGCTATGCTATGTGCCCGCTTGGTGTTAGCAAGATAAACCCTTAATAACACACATTGTTAAATGACTACTTCCCAGACAGTGAGTATTATTATATTTGTAAACACATTTTGTATACGTTGCAGCTGTGAAGGTGTACATAATGAGGATATATGGTGAGGGGTAAAGTTTAATGTTTTAAAACTTACAAGTCTGATAGTCTCATTGAGAATGACTTTTCTCACCTCGTTTGAAAGTCCAGTAGATCATTATTGATTTTCTCGATGTGCAAGTCAGCCCATAGGATGTCATTGTACCCATTGACAGTCTCAATGACGTTGTTGTAAAGGCCATACAACTTTTGCAGTAGAGACAGCTGCTTTCGAATTTCTAAGAGCTCAGGATGCTGGGTAACAGGAAGTCCAAACAGCTCCTCGCCACCTGTGTAGGTGATGTACTTTCTGAACAAGTTATCAAATCGATTCTGAAGGGACGGGAGGAAGCAGAATGGTTAGTCATCATCAACGGTCACTGACCATTGTCTGTTATTTATATGGAAAATGTCATACCTGGTACATGATAAGTCTATCACTGGCATCCTGAGGAGCTAACCCCACCACCATTGGACCATCCTAGCGTAGGGGAAAAGTCTAAGTATTATTATCTTTGAGAAGAATTTGCATGTATTTTATGTTACTCTACCTTGTCATAGTCCATGTAAAACTGCTGACAATCCTCCATGAAGATCTGCACGTTGGTAGATAGCTCAGCTCTGAATTTCGGCTGCAAGGCAATCAGTTCGTTCTGCACCTCTGTGCTCCGGAGCAACAGCTTCTCCCACATGTAGCGTAGCGTGTCCACTTTGTCTGCTTCTTCTTTAGCCACTGAGAGGTCATACTTGTGAAGCATGGCGTAAGACTCCTACAAAACACAAGTAGAGGAGTTAGGGGAGTAGAGAGGTAATAAGTTTTGTTGGTGGAATCGTCTGCGTCGTTAGACCAAAGTTCAAGTTTTTACTGAAGTGTGAAAGTTGTTTGGGCTGTGTATTTTCTTTCCCACCATTTAGTGTACAGTACATTCATTTGCCAGTTTTTAGAAATGTGAAACATTTAAAGACTGAAAATTCCTTCCTTTGGTGATTGGCAGATCGTTGTCGACGGTCCAAAACCTTGTACCTCCAAAATCGTCACTGTTCAGGAGACCCCAAAAACGCCATGTTTGTTTAAGCAGTTTGTAAACTCATTAACTCCCAGCCATTTTTACTAAAGCAACCCCCTTCGCTACTGCCTGTTTCACTGGATTTTGATAGATTTTGCAAGGCCCACAAAATATTGTGTTCTATTGCTATAAAAACATGGAACCTACCAAAAGGAAGATTAAGAGTCTAAAAAAGTACATTTGTATCTGTTCCCGTTCTGTAGCAATTAGCATTAGAATATAGCTAAGTTTAATCATTATTCACGAATGTGTTGAGAACACTGGAGGAAAAGAGTATTTTTGCAACATGGCCCTGGTTGATCTTTTATACTTTGCTGCCACGTGCTGGCCATTTTTTGTAATAACTTCCCTTGTTTTAAGCGTTCTCTTCAGTTCAGAAGCTGCATCAAAGCCTTCTGTATGATATAGCATAAAAAAAACACATTAAAAAAATGTATAAATACGGTTTTGTGCCCATGACAATTTTTAAAATAGAACATTTTATATACGTTTTTTGGAGCAAATAAGTTAAACACTTTAAATTAGTCACTCATTTAGACCCCCACACGTGTAGACTGACCAAAAGTATCGATTTTGGGGTGACATTTTTTTTTTTGCCAAATTGTGACTTACAAAGGTTTCGGCCCGTTGCCAACGATATTCATGGAGAGTTAACTGCTTTACCTCAATAGGACCAACTTGAAAGTCAATGGCTATCTGGCTTTCTCTGATCTCCTTGAACGCCGCCATGGCAATGCGAATGTCATCCAGGTCTTTAATCTGCCGATTCAGTTTCTTCCCTGCTTCATCGACAAAATTGAAGATCTGGTCCATCTCGGAACGATATTTCCTGTTACAGTACAGGCCGTAGTCCACCATCCAGTTCTTAGTTTCAGCAGTGAGAGACAGCTTCAGATCCACTTGTAGAACAGAAAACACAACTGGTCATTATATTGGTTAACAGTCAATATAAAGTTCTTCATAATGTATGTAACCTGTAAATAGAGCCAATGGCCCAACAGTGATGCATTCAGGCTCAGAGTTGATTTCCAGCTGCAAGTCTCGATAGTAAAGAATCTGGCTCTCAAACTCTGACAGCAATGGACTACCCTGAAGGAACCTGGGAAAAAGCAAAACCCTATGATATAATTATGAAGTACTTCACCTGCCCATTAGTAAAGTGATTGTGTCGCCAATACATATCTTGATTCCGATGTTCATACTTTTGCATGGTGTCAGCACGGTCCATTCTCCAAATGTGATGATAATTGCTGAAACGATCTAGCGCTTGCATCACCTCCTGCACAACCAAGCAGGAAATTGAAAGCAATTTGCACAATATAATTGATTTAATTACTCGTTATCCTTATGATCCCTCAAAAAGGAAATTCAATTTACACACCGCTGTATACTCAGTTCTGTTGCACACGTACATTACCACGCCACAAACATTAAAACGCGCACGATACATCCTATGAACACATGCATATAACATTATATATAACAAAAATACAAATTATTTTATTATTTTTTTTAACATTATAACGCCAAACGTATCATATTAAATACAAGACATTTTAAGCTCTCTATTTCATGGGTATAATATTTTTTTCCCACCTGACGTATATGATCTGACACATGCATTGCACAGATAATCCATTAGAGGGCAGTATCACCCAGATGATGGCTTTTCCAGCGACCTTGCAAGATCGCCCCAATTGAGAAAGGAGAGACACCTATACTTATGAACTCTTTTACCGCCAAAAACGTTTAATGACGTATACTAAAATCCCTATGAATACCGCCAAAAATGTTAATTGACGTTTACTATGTTTTTTTTTTCTCAATCGGCAGTGCAACATGTTATGCAGCGCTGCCTGGTCAATGGGCTTGTGAAATCAACAACACACACTAACTATGGCCAGCAGATGACAGCATTGTATCTCTTTTCAATGGGCTCCCGGGAGTATGAAATTACAATGAAACATGACGAATCTGATGAAATCGAACTGTTCAAGGATGACGTGAAAGATCAAAGCCTTTTTCCCATAAAATGTAATTCACAGAGCGTCACTAAACCAAAAATATTAGTGTCAAAGTCACTGTTGTGCAGAAAATTTTCACAAAAAGCTTGTTTTCTCCTTATCTTCAATGTCACTCAAATTACCCATTTTCAAATGGTGATTACTAAAGAACGGAACAACGTAAAAACATTTTTTTTTTCTAATAAAAGAATGAAACGCGATCTTTCATACCCACCATGTTTATATAGTCATAGCACACAATATTTTGTTTGCCTTGAAAGATGAGTCAAAATCAGCTGGCACTGTCGGGTTTGTTTTTTGGATAACGTGTGGTAGTAAAAGAGTTAATAGTGGGAAATGTTCTTTCTGATTTTTAGAAAAACTAATATATTTGATGTCTGTTTATTATTATATTTTTTACAGCAATAAATGTACAAAGTTAAAGCATTGTGACCAGATGTATCATATATGACACAAATCAAGTCATACGTGGAAGTTGATTTTCAATTGTTTTTGTTTTGTTTGTTTGTTTGTTCAAAAGGACCAATAAATACTCTATTTATAAATAATCTGAATTTTCTCTTATATATTTCATGGTTCAGGTCTTATAATAATAATAATAATAATAATAATAATGCATTAGACTTATATATAGGGATGATAATGAATGACAAGGAACGGGAAAAACATGGATGTACTGTACTGTATTTTTTATTTTGTATACTGTATTCACACAGCTATCTTCCAATTATCCCTTCCTGTTGATGTAAAAGGAAGAATACCTTTCGATTAGAGACGATAGATGTGCCAAGGACAGAAACCAGTTTGACAATCTCCTTGTTCTCAGAAACACTTTTATAGTAGTTTCTGGCTTGGATGGGAATGGCTTGGCTTGCATACGCTGATATGTCCGAGGCGCTGCCATCTAAAAGGTATGGAGTAAAAATTTGTCATAATATTACTAAAAATATTGTAGACATAATTGTATATTAATAAGTGATTATTGTTTTTTTTTAAGTTGACATAAGACCCAAGAATGACATAATTTATTTGCTGCACCCGCAAGGCTCCGGTACGTTGTTGTTCCATCTTCGGATTCACTTTCAGAACTGTCCAGTTTCAATGCTGCTATTCGCTTTTCATTCATTTTTCTCTGCAAAAGGACCAAACACAATGTTTTATCAAGTCTTGATCAAGTTGTGGAGTGCTTGATTATTTGTTTCATCTGAAAAGTAAATTCTGTCAATTTTACTCCATTTAGAGGAAATTTGATTTTTTTTATAGAGTGGGACAAGTAGACTCAGTTTTAAGAGTAATATTTACACATGTAAAAGAGTAAAATAAAGAACTAGGGGTCGCTCATTGGTTGAGAAACGAACTCCCGACCTTCAGATTGGGAGAACGCTACACTACCACCTGAGCTATGCCCCACCTCCTGTTTGCTTATATCCAAGACTAAAAAGAGTTACACATTTTCCAGCTGACGAGGGACATACTAACACATAGCAGGGAGTAGATCAGCTGTCTCCCAAGCTGAAGGTCGTGAGTTTGTTCCTCAACCCTTGAATGACTTTTATTTATTTATTTATTTTCAATTCTTTATTTTACTCTCTCCCAAGTGTAAATATTACTCTAAAACTGAGTCTATTTGGTTCCACTCTAAATGGAGTCAAACTGTGTAGGATATAAGTTGATGCTACCTGCCACAAGAAACACACCTTTGAGATTCTTTCTTTGTTCCACTGGCCAACGCCCTTGCTAACACTGACCACACACTCTACGGCCTTATTCAGTGCCTGCTGTACATCCTCCAGAGTCGGGATGATGGCAATGTTTGGGATGGAGAGGTTAACATTGACTATGAAGATCGCCTGGTGGCCATTGCTCTTCCCTCGCCTGGGTGAGTCATTCTCACCTGAAGGAAAGAGATGGGTTGACATCCAAATTTGACATTTTTGAACTCATTACACAGATAAAGAATATATGAAAGCTGCTCATGACCTCATGAATATAGAGTATTACAATGTGGAAAAACTTTAAAAACAAAGTCCCACCCATGAAATGCGTAAGTGGGGAGGTCTGGATGCGCTTGCGGAGTGTCTCCAAGGTGTTGCGTGTCAGTCTGAACAAAGCATCAACGTTGCGGTGGTTGAAATATGACAGCAGCTCCTGAGCCTCCAACTCCATCACTTTCATCAGGTCTTTCTTCCTTCTCCTCCTCACCAATGGGGAAGACGGACCAACACTCACAGGTGGTAGCAAGATGTTTCTAGAGAGGAGGCGGGCTTCTGAGAGGCCCTCAAAATTTGTTGTACAGGGTCACCACTTGCACAAACATGCACAAAATGATGATACAGCGAAAGCATAAGGCTGTAACCCACAGAGGGGGCGAACGTTTGTGAGTGTTTGCGAAGGAATTAAGTCATTCAAGGACGCAATGTTTGCTTAACGTTTGCCAGATTTTCGCCAGTTTGAATATTATTTTTCTTATCTCAAAGTAATTTTGAACGTGTTCAGTTTTAAAGGTGTTTTTTGTCGGAAGGACATTTTTAACAAGCTGCCTTCGCAAATGTTCCCTCAGTGTGATATGAGCCTAATCGTCTGCAGTACCTCGGAATTAATTCATGCATAGGAGCAGGGCCGGACTGGCAAAAAAATTGGCCCTGGCATTTTGACTGAGGCCCACCAGCCCCTAACATGTAGTTTTGCTACTGACGTTTATCGATGATATTTCAGTTTGCTATCTATATTCAAATTGGATTAACGGACTGGTCCCTCTAATTTGTGGGCCAGTCTCTTGGGGTAAAATGTAGGAAAATAATAATTAAAAAGAACTACATCGGCCGTAAAGGAGGCCGGCCCACCAGGCATCTGCCATGTATGCCAGATGGCCAGTCCAGTCCAAGGATAAGACGTTCAGAAAATGGATGGATGGATGTTGCTGTTAGAATTTAAGTAATGCTTTTTTTTTTTTGGATTAACAGAAATTTTTGGTTGTTTGTTTGGACCTGATTTGCAAAATGTTGCATTTAATCAATCTAGTATGTTCCGTTACACATGCAGGAAGGAGTAGAATTATCTAATCATGCAAGTTAGGGAAAGTCATGTTCTATTGATCAATGAACATTCTATTGCAGGATACAAATTGTATCAGGCATAAAAAGACAATGGAGGTTGACCTTTGTGGCCGATGTATACAGGATGTGATCACGTCACTGGAAGACATGCACGTAGCAAATTGGACAGGAGGGTGCTGAACTGACTGCACGCTCCGTTCTTGTTACTTTAGAATTTTTGCCTTAGTTTTATTCTTTGTAATTCTTGTTGTAAATCTGAAATCTGACAATGTGCTGCAGTCATTATTGAATTACATGGACATGTGTTGACACGTCTGATTAGAAAAATGGTTACTGCTGTTTTTAGCTGACAACAGTTAATCTGAAGAAAATAAGGGTAAATTGGCTAGATAGCAGCACTTACATTCAATTCTTATGAACTATTTTCATTGTCGTCACGACAACATAGGAGCTCAATGACTCTGTTAGCACTATTATAAGGTTATTGATGTCTGACTGAACTCAATAAAAAGTCACACTTTTTTTTTCATCAAATTGATTTTTCACAAAATGGAGTGGTAATACCTTCCCTGTCTGCACTTTCTTCTGTTTTCTTCTGAGGGCAGATTTCTTCCATTTTTTCACCCTCCTCTCTTTGATTGTGGTCAAACTCCAGCAGCATGTTGATCAGTTCATTAGCGGCTTCCTCCACCTGGAGGCTCTTAGTGTGCAGACTCTGGGCTTGCTTAATACACAAGTCCTATACACACAAACAGTAAATGCACAAGGTCACAGGAAATTGTGGCCCAACGATAGCTCCTGAAGGCTATGATGGATTCAGTGAGGTTCTTTGGCTCATTATTTCATTCAGCACTTGTTTCTTTTGATTTAATTCACAGCAAAAAGAGCGGTAATAAAAGTACACACTTTCAGTGCATCAATAGCTAATCTCCAGTGATTATTTTAAATATGCTACACTGCAGATGTGCTAGATTATATGATATATATTCAACAATTTACTGTACATTGCATATCCTCTCTAGGCTCACAAACATGCTGGAGCTTATCTCACCCATCTTTGGTCGCCAGCCAATCACCCATCTTTTTTTTTTTTTTCCTGGAGAGCTCAGTATTGTTCATTCGGTAATTTTACCGATTTGACATGTCATCATTATTGCTCTCGGGTTTTTTTCTTTGTTTTTTTTACTTTTTTTTATATATATAATTTTTTTTAATATATATTTTTTAACATTTAAAAATAAATAAATAATAATATTTTTTTTATTTTGTATGTGGGTGAGTATGTGTATGTGCATGTGCGTGTGTGTGCATGCATGTCAGTGTGTATTCATTAGTTCACCTAAAACCTATTAAAAAATCCCATACCGTTCACCTAAACCGAACACTTCAGAACCAATCACCCATCTTGATGATACGGTGAATTTATTGGGTCTTACATTATGCAGCCAACTCCCTCCTGTTTATTTTATTGACCACCATGTACGCATTTACCCTGGTGGTCTTAGCAAAGTCCTCACAGGTGACAGGCTCATCTTCTGGGAGAATGCACAGTGCGCATGTGCTCATCTCCTGCAACACTGCTTCTATCCTGAACTCGGCCAGGTCATTCACTCTGTCCATCAACAGCTCCAGATTCTCTGAAGGAGAGAGGGCAGCAAGAAGCAGTCAGAAATGGACAGGAAAATGAGGTGATGGAAAGAGTGTGGAGAGACAGGAGGAGAAGCAACCAGATACAAAGAAAAGAATGAGAATATAGCACCTAGTGAAGCAAGGTGGTGAGGTTGTATATTAATTATGAATGACCACACACAGTATACAAATGCACATAGTGGAAAGTTAACTTAATTTCATCAGACGCAGCATATGCTAAAATAACTTGTTCATTACAAAGTGACAAATTGATCTTATTGGGTTTTTGTTAACTTACCCAAGGATTTGGTAATGGTACTGAGGTACTTGTCTATGTTCATTGATGTCCAGTTGAGGGAGGTCAATCCTGGCTGTATTACCTCATCTACCTGTCAAGTCAATGACAAATTATTAACAATTAGTCGTGTCATATACTGTACTTGTAATGAAATTCTGACAACGATTTACTTAAAATAGCTTTCTTTTTAGCACATTAATGATGCAGTCATAAAAACTGTTTATGTAGCAAAATAAAATGTTTTCGTGCATTATTTATAGAAATAGAAATTGAATTTCATTGTCATTGTAAGTGAAATTCAATTCACAGTTTCAAATGCCAAACAAGAAACACTTAAATAAATAAATAAATAAAACTAAGATGCCAAAGAGGAGAGACTTAACAGGAAGGCTGGCAGTGCCCCGATTTCATAGATGAAAGGAAAACAGGGGGAAGGAGGAGGTCGGAAAAATAACTTCCAAACTACGCTCCTATGGGGTGAGGGTGTGGCAGGCACAGTGTGGGATATGGAAAAAATACCACCACATAGCAAAATAAGAGACGATAGAAGATAACTGGAAGAATTGCGAATGTGGGAGTTAGGTATGTAACGATAACGGCAATATCGTGATATCAAAACTGTCACAATATCGTCGTTGCCATGCCACAATACAAAAATTCCCGTTCGTGCTGTTCTAGCACCCTCTGGTGGCTAGTTTTTTAATGCAGTTTAATTCTCACAAGGCATGTTTTGGCTCTTCAATGTTTAAAATCCACGCTAATTGTCAGATGAAGGGGAACATAACATGCTTGTGAAGCGAGTCAATATGTGGAGGAGCTCAATGTGTGCATGCATTAGCAAGTAATATTAAGTGTTATTAGAGATTGTAGGTGCTTTATTTATATTGCTGTTATGTACAAAAGCACAATACTGTGCTTTTTTTTTGTATGATCTTTTTTTTTTTTTTACAATATTGTGACCTTTTTATACCGCCAACCTCCCCACAATATTGTGAGAATTATTGTATTGTGATGTTTGGATATCGTTACATCCCTCGTGGGAGTGGGATGTCGAGGGAGCGTAGAGCCAAAGAAGGCTTTGTGACAAGGGTCGTGTATTGCCTTGTGTTCAAAATATGCTATGTTTGTGCAGGGTGTTGCGGCAGTATGTGACTTAATACAAATTCCTATTTCTGGTGAGGACACACTGTAAAAAACACTACACACATGCACGCTCCATACCTTAGTGACATGTGGCATGGCCAGTTGTTCAAAGGCACTCTGAATCTTCCCGCGAACTCTGGCATTCTCACTCAACATGAACTGAAATAAATAGCAAAAGCATTAAACATTGTATAGTCTTAAAACATTGTTTTCGATATGAATAAGTGTGAGCTAATAGTGACCTGTAAATTGTTAAAGTTCTTTTTGAGGGTGTCCTGTTTTCGCTGCAGCAGAGCAGCAAAGAGTGGGACCTCCAAATTGTTTCTCTTCATGCAGTTTGCCTCTCTGATCTGCTTCATAATCTCGGGGTCAAAGTTCACAAACAGCTCTCCTGTCTCTGTTGACCGGACCAGCAGAGATGCCTGTAGACCAGGCCTGGCATCCTCGACCTGGATACAAACGGTGGCGGTATGTTGGAGTGTGGGAAGGCAAACGAGAACCAGATTTTTTTTTCTCTTTCCTCTATTCTTACCTTTTTCATCCAGCTTTGATGGTAAAGTATCTCATACTCAATCAGAACTGCTGATACCCTGTTGTAATTCTTGATGATCTTCTTAGCCTCTGGTGTGGAAAGAACCCCCGTGTGCTATCCAGATGTAAAAAAGAAAAAAAGAAAAAGTCAATATATTGAAATATATACATGTTAATGTATAAAGACAGTGATGATGATGATGATGATGATGATGATGATGATGATGATGATGATGATGATGATAAACCTGTTGGAACAGATCCATGGGACCCTGAATTCTGCCATACAGCTGACGAGCCCACATGATCCGGCCAGAGATTGGGGGCAAGTCTCGACCAATCGGAGGGTCTAGTTTTTGCTTCATGTAGAGATTGGACACCATTTCAATGTCCCGGCCATAGCTCTTGAGAATATGCTGGTACTTCTCATCAATGCCGAGGTTGGGGATGCCCAGTCTATTGTATTTATAGAAAATCAATAAGTCGGTTAAATGAGAAGTAGCCATTAGTCACGTGAGTATTTAGTTATTTTTTAAATAACAACAGGGAATAACAAGGGGAAAATTAAAACAGTAAACAGTGGACTACCTTTCAAATCTTTTAAGCACATCAAGAGCTTGTTCTGTGTTTTGGATTTTGTCAAAAGTGCAATCCATAAATGTTGTCAGCTGCTCCTAAATTAACCAGAAAACAATAAAAGTGTTGCAATTTCAAGTTATAACTCTCTTAAATCAAAGTACTCAAAATAACTGTGTGGCAAATACATACATGAAGTTCAGAAGTGCTTTTGCAGAATTCCTCATAGTCCACATCAAAGTCAGTTCTTCTCTGGTCAAGGAAACTGTAATGTTTTGTCTTCATGTTCAGCGTTATTGCCTGCCACATCAACAATTAAGTTTACAGGCCTCTGAAAATCAATGTTATTGTTCTGCTGCAATCACAATGGAGCTGTTACTTGTTTAATCTTGAATTAGTGTCGTTTGAAAAGTAGACATTGCAAATTGTGTATTACCTCCCATTTTGCTTGCATTTCTGAAGTCTTGTTCATCATTGACAGCAAAGGCAAGAACAAAAACAAGAAGTTCAGATTATTATGGAGAAAATGTGTAACATATGGAATGTACGGAAGCGTATTGCACGCCGCTGGATGCATGACACATGTACATTCATGAGGGGCACAGATTTGCTCATGAACCCAAGGGTTGTGTTTTACATACTTGGTATACTCTTAAAATACATCTGCATGCTTGCAAAACCACACAATTGCATATGCTCTAGTCTAGGCTACATAGTCATACAGCAATCTGATCTTACTTGAAACCGGGTCGCCAGCGTCTCAAGTCCTTCTATCTTTGCATCTTGAAGGGCAGAGTAAGTAGAAATAGTGGCCAACATTTCCAGGATCTTGTTGAGGCGTCGCTGGAATGTGTCAAACTTCCCAAAAATGTACATCTCACTGAAGTCAAACTGTCTTTCTGTGGGAGTCTGTTCCAGCTTTGCCTTGGTCTTATGGAAACAACGCTGGTACTCCTGAAGACATGCAACAAATGAGTTCTTCTTCTCTTTGAATAAAAAAAAAAAAGATTGAGCTCACTACCTCATTTAGGTGGATAGATGCTCTGATTTTCTCCTCTACAGTCCGTTGTGGTTGATCCCAAATGGAACTCTCACCATTGTTAGTGATGTAGCCTTTACAGGCTGTTATCATCTGGTTTGTTACCTATTTAAAAAAAAAAAAGAATGAATCATATTATCGAGCTACACTGCTAAAACATGTATATACAACTGTATTTAAGATCAGTGTATTTCTTAATATGTGTTCTTTTAGGAGTTTATAAGTCAGCCATTATACACATGCTCATCTGGTCTGATAATATCAAGTTAAAATAATCACAGCATGAAAATATATGCAGTATGAAATGTACATTGTTACCTTGACAAAAAGTGATGTAATCTTTTCAGATGTATTGTAGTAGCGAGAGATTTTGTGAATCATCCTGATGGCGTTAATAAGACCTGGTATAGCATCCACCATTGAAACCTGGTTCCAAGCAGAAATACATAATATTGGCGTAATTATGCCAGTACATGAAAAACTTAATAAGATGCAATACGTGTGTTGGAATTAAATCAACAATTTGCCGTACAGGGTCACTGTTGTAAAGAGGATCGCAAAACTTCTCCAAACTGTAGAGATACTTGACATTATCTTTGGCCTCATTGGCTGACTCGGTGATCCTGGTGTCCAGTTCCCGCCACAACTAGGCAGAGCAAATCATCGCTGATCTTACAAAGGTATGATGCAATTTGTGTGGGCTTGTTTCCTTACCTTGATGATTTTGGATTTTGCCATCAAGAGCACACCCAATACCGCTTTTACATCAGGGCTCTTCAGCTGATCCAGAAGGTAGTTGAAACGAGACATTCGTTTCTTCCAGTGGTCCAGTTCGGACCGTGGGCCAAGGTCTTCGGCTTCTTTTCTCAGCTGGTCACTCTCAGCTAAAACCTAAAGGACAACATCATTTGTTTGCAACTTAAGAAAGATAGCGCTTCTTTGAAATGTTAATGTTTGTTGGAGGTTAAATTTAAGGATGCAATCTGGTACATGTGGAGTCAAATTGTGAACTGGAAAAATACAGTAAATGCTGCCGTGAGTACTACATGCTTACATGTAATAATGTTAAGGATCATATTATATTTTAATAACTTATTGAGATTTAGGATGTATTGTTTCAGGTTTTTTATTATTATTATTTTTATTTTATTTTATTTAGTAGTTTTGAAAATTTAAAATCCTACTAGATTCTTGGAAATATAACATCAAGGTATTTATTATTATCATTATTATTATTATTATTATTATTATTATTATTATAAGCAGTATAAATAATTAAATCCTACTACATTCTTGGAAATATAACATCAAAGTATTTATTATTATTATTATTATAAGCAGTTTAAAAAAAATGAATCCTACAAGATTCTTGAAAATATAACATCAAGGTATTTATTATTATTATTATTATTATTATTATTATTATTATTATTATTATTATAAGCAGTATAAAAAATTAAATCCTACAAGATTCTTGAAAATATAACATCAAGGTATTTATTATTATTATTATTATTATAAGCCTTTTTTTTTAAATCCCACTAGATTCTTGGGAATATAACATCAAGGTATGGCATTATAAAACATTGCTCATCTGTGGGTTTTTACCTGTTCGATCTGCTTAATCCAGACTTTCATGCAGCCTTCTATCTTTTCTATGGTCTCTGTGTTGTTGGCTGCCGCCATGTAGTCCGACGGGCCTTTCAGGACCCGCACGTCAAATGTATCGCACTCTTTCAAAGTAACCTGAACATAAAGTAGACCATGATATTGTCTGTAATGTACTGTATACTCAAATAAAAATAAAGACGTGTCGCAATTAAAATGAAAACAAAGATTTGGACAGTGATTAACCTGGCAATAGCCAAATTGATAATTGTGATTCACTCAAGGGAGTTCTTCGCATTATCCAACAGCATCTTTGTATTTCATGCTATATTATCTTGGGCTCAATTGTGCATGAAACCGACCTTTTCCTGTAGACTCTCCTGAGCCCCCGCCAACACGGACACAAAATTTTCCAGTGATGATATGAAGTCCTGTTTAACTGCTTGGGCTTGGGGACTGGCCAGCTCTCCCCAGCCATGGTTCATCTTTGTCAGTGTCGGTATGAAGACCTCAGAGAGCAGCTGTTCCACACTTTTTAGCAGACCTCCCTCTGAGGTGTCCAACATATTGAAATTGACATCCTAGAAATAAAGAGCACCAAAATTACACACTAATATTGAGCCATTATTTCCTCACATTGGTGTACAACTACACTTGTCATCTTTATATTGAGAGGCTGTATATATTTTGTTTACATACACAGCTACATTGAGCATGGCAAAATAACAATTATACAGAGGTGCCTGGAGATACGATTAATTTGTTCCATGACCAAGCTCAAACTCAAATCATCTTTTCCCATTCAAATGAATGAATTTGCCATTAATCCGTTCCAGACTTCCCTCCCAAAAACAACAAAACTTGTTGTAATGTGTTTTTTAAAGAAGTACAATGGCACGCCATAATATTGCACTTGAATCAATTACATGTTACTCCTTCTGGTGTGTCTACCAGGCCCAAAACTGGTAAAACAGACAGAAATATGTGCTGTTAATTGAGGCATTATTATGTATCCCACTGGAGTTTGAGGCAGACCGAGACCTTGCACAGCATATTGCAGCGGCGGCATGTCCTGCCTAGAACTTCAGTGGAGTTCATAATCCTAAAATGCAAAAAATATATAACATTTGAAAGGACGGTTTGATCAAAGTTGAAAAGATGCTCCCAAAAATGTATGAATTGCTGCTTATGGTCTCACTCTGTGTATGTTTTCAGAAGTGATCGCCTTGGAAGCGTTGGCTCTGGTGAAGAAGACGCACACTCCGGTCAGGGCCACGTCCTTTCCATCAGTCACAAACACTTTAGGCTTCTTTTTTTGACCAGGCGGCTGAGGCAATAGCAGGGACGGTGATGATGATGATGCTCCTGCAATTTTCAAATGGGCAGCATTGTTTTGAGGGGGTATGAATTGAATTCAAGATGGCAACTTCAGTTGTGAAGATTAGTATTCAGACATCATAATATATCATATGTACCTCCATCCACTGGTCCACTTTCTTGATAATAAAACATAAGGTGGAGAAGCCCCTCAGCCATGAAAAATTGTTCCATGCGATCAAGCTAAAATGGAAAAAAATAACCATTTTATAGCTATCCTGACATTAGCTCCAGATTATTTAGATTGTACTGAAATGAATATAACATTTGCATCATTCAAGCAGTGATATTTATTATGAATCCAACCTGATCTCCCTCCAGCATGGCGTCCTCGACATCAGCCTTCTCCAGTCCCAGGCATGAAGCCACAATACTGAGCACATAGTCATGTCTTCCATCAAGCTGGGCACGCCTGGCTTCACGCTCCTCCTTTAACTTTTGCTGGACAACAGGTGCAGACTTTATATTAATATCAATAGTGAAGTTAATGCACACAAGATGAACAGGAGTTTCGCCTTTTCACGCAATCTTTGGGTCAATTGCTGAAATGGGTCACATGTTTTTTTTGTTTCTGACGCAGTGTGCGGTGACGTCAGCAATAAAAAAAAATTTTTTTACAAAGTTTTCCACATCCCACCACCCCCACCCCTAAATTCAGAATTAGGACAAAATTTACCACTTCAAATATGAAATTCTTCATACTTAATTTTTTTCCTTTTTTAAAATATTTTGCTGTGAGCCATTACCCTAGAAACACTGGCATTTATTTCCCCATTGTTGCCACCCATTCAGTCCACACGAGTAGCCAGCTGCAACTTTCACCTTACAATCTCAGGAGGGGAAAAAAGGAACGTAGCCTTTAATGTGCTCAAATGCAACCCCCCACACACCTAAAAATCCAAATGAAATCCAAAGGGAAATTGCACTAATGTCTAATGCCTACAGTACAATTGACTAAACAGCAACTTAGCTAACTATTTCTCGCCAAACAATACGAATTTCCCGAGTGAGGTAACTGCTCCTGATGCCGTGTCATCAGTAGTCAAATAAAGTACCATTTACCAGAGTAAAGTGTAGTTTGAGTAAAATTTTTACACTGACACTAGTGCAATACACTCATAAGTGTTTAAACACCAGAGTTAAGTGTAGTTTGGCAGAATTAAATGTTTCACACTAACACTAGTGTAGAATACTTTCAACACTACTCAGTGTTTACCAGTGTAGATTTTTAACACTATACAGTGTTTGAGTAACACCAGTTAAGTGTGAAAGAAGTAACATTTTGAAAAGTGTCAGATTTACACTCATTGGCGTGGACACATAAAAACACTTTTCTAGTGTTAGATTTAACACTCTCAGTGTTAATCTAACACTGGCAATTTTGCTCTGTCGGCAGGTCCTGGTGTAAAAATTAGAGATAATTTGGTTGATTGGATTTATTTTAATACATCTGTGATAGATGAACTTGAGCAGTCCCTGTGAGATGATCACTGAAGTGAACAATATTGAATGAAAACTCAAGCGAAGGACATGAGTTGACATGAGGACATTTTTTCCACTTTTGTTAACAAGATTGTGAAAACCTATAATTTTTTTAATTGTACACAGATATAAAATTTGTGATTAATCGCGAGTTAACTAGTGAAGTCATGCGATTAATTACAATTAACATTTTAATCGCCTGACGCCCCTAATTTCTTATAATCTTTTCTTTTTTTTTTAAATCACGACAGGTGAATACATTTTTTCATTGTAATTAATCACATGACTTCAATAGTTAACTCACGATTAATCACAAATTTTATATCTGTTCTAAATGTACAAAAACATTTTTTTAAAGGTTTTCATACTCTTATTAACAAAAGTGGAAAAAGTGGAAAACTAATAGAAATAGTTCAAATGAATTTTTGACGTCTATAGCCGTCAATGGCAGTGAATGAGTTAATAATAATTGGCCTTAAGGCTGAGGTCTGGCAATGGGTCTACTTCCAGTGATTCAGCTCAATGGAACTTAAAAGCATTGAAACTGAAGTTCAGATCATTAATGGAGAGATTCTCTGATACCATTACAAAAAAACAACAACAATCACAGTAATTGCTTCCAGTTGATGCAGGAAATTTAGCCAAATGTGTATCCTGATTAGCTAAACAGGCAATTCCTTTTCACGATTACAACAGCAACCCTCAAGTCCAAGCGACATATACATACCTTTAAATGTATTGGTTTGCACTACAATTACAGTACAGGCCATTATGCATTCACTGATTTTACATGTAAAGACATTTCTCAATACCAGGCGTTTCAATCTACACTACGACCATTTGTATCCGATGTGGAGATGGAGGTAAAGAAGGCAAAAGGCAGCGCTTTTCAACCTGATTAAATGACTCTTTAAAGCTTAGTGAGGTACATACGCACACACGCACGCTCACATCACACATCAACACACAACAAAAAAGGTCTGATGCTATTACCATCTTGCCACATACCATATGAAGGCAAAGGCAAAAAACACAGCTACAGTGGAGTGAAGATCATTCAAACAGCCGAGCAGGCCACCGCCAAATGAACACATACTTTGCTCAAAACAAATTGTTTTAACGTTCACTCCATACAACAGATGCAGAGGACAGTTCTCACCAATGTAATAACAAGTAAAGCATAAAGAGCATTCACATGCATGCAAATCCAGGCCATGAGATAAGCTTGGTGAAAATTAAAGATAAGCTTTGGTAAAACTGACAATCCCATATATAAACAAATAATGTTTTTTTGAATAAAGGAGAAAACAGCACTGGAAATATTGTTGCATGACTGTTGGGCACAAAATAGTTAGATAACGCAACTAATATTAAAAAAGAGAATTAGAGAAAAAAAAAGCTATTTGGAATGTTTTCAGTAACCTGGCATTTAAACAATCAGTAATGGATTAAGTCAAATCCACAGGGGAATACACGTATACTGCCAAAGGCAATATTACTTAGCAACATTATTTTGAAGACTCGAGAAATGCAATTTTGGGGATAAAAACAAAAATGAAATAGACTTTAAAAGCAATTATTTTCTTACCTGAATGACCTTGGAGACACTGTGTTTCCACAGTTGTTTTCCAAACACCTGATACATGACAGATCACCTCTCTACCTCACACCCCTCTAGGTTTACCTCTCTTCTGTTAATATGCATTCAATTCCTGATTTACAAGAAGACAGAAGAACTGCAATTTTCACATCCATTCAACTTAACAGTTGAGATCTTTTTGTAACTACGCTGTGGAGCGGATAGATGCAGTGTTCTAACTCTAACATGCTTTGCATCTTTCTAATGGATCCTGATCACATCTAAATAATAAACTAGAGTAAGTATTGTAATTGTAAATAAATTTAAAAAATAGATTTGATACAGTATTTACATTGAATTTTGTCAAAATGTAAATGCAGTAAATATATTTAAATGAATAATCACTTACCATTGGCATTACCATGCCAAATACTATGTCAATAGATTAATTCCGTAAAAAGGATCATCATCTCAAAATTGGCCCAAAATTAGACATAACAAAATATTTCCTTGATTGTTTAATTTCACACTTGATGGGAGAGCAGACACTCCAGAGACCCAACTATTTGCATACATATATTTCCCTATTCAGATTATTGTGTGTATTAGTAGTATCTAACATAGCATTGTGTATTAATTCAACAAAAATAAAAATACAATGAATTAGCTAAAAGAGACTTGGCGCTTAATGATTTCCAATTACTTTTCCTCCAATATCTTACCCAATCACCAAGAAATTACAGTTACAGTGGTGTTTCAAAATGATCTGAACAATAAAAATCTAGCTAATTTAAATCATATACAGTGGCCTTTAATCAAATTTGCTATTGCAGGAAAGTCACACTTAACATAATTGCTTTTAAGTGTGTGACTGAGTTTGAGAATACCGCATGTCAATAAATGATCCTTCAAATGAATGCCAGTTAGAATGTCAGACCAAAGAATGAGTCCTTATATTGAGTGGAAAAATTAATTTGGAGGATTTGTTGTACAGTTTACTATGGAAAACATTGCCCTATATTTACCAGGCAAAATATGCATCCTCCCCAGATACACACACACACACACACACACGCCTTTGTTTTACTATCTTTGTGGGGCCATCTCATTGACATAATGTATTTCCTAGCCCCTTCCCCTAACCCCAACCATAAAAAAAGTATTGCCTACCCATATTCCTTACCCTAACCTCAACCATAACCCAATTCAAACCTAAACTCTAAAACCAAGTCTTGACCCTCAAAAAGAGGTCTAAACTTGTGGGGCCCAGCAAAATGGCCCCACATGGACGGGTGGGCCCCACCACTCCCGAAATCCCGCAATGTTGGCCCCACTATGTAACAAAAACAAGACCTCTCACACACACACACACACACGCATGCACGCACACACACAATTTTAAATCAGCATTCTTTTGTAATTTAAAAAAAAAGTTAAATAAAAAGAACATTTTACATTTTATATCTGTTGTATACATATTTGTAATTCTGCTTGAATTGTATTTGATGTATACATATTTAAATATAGTAAATAACTGGAATTACAGTGCATGGTTCAAGAGTCAAAGTTACGACTTTTTGCTTCCAAGTGGCACAGTTCAGATAATCACCACGGCAACGGAAATACACTAAAAACACATGAAAACAGAATTCTACATTTGTAATATTTGTATTTATTTTTTATTGTTACTTTTGTGTTAATTGCTGCTGGATGTTGACATTTCAGTAGTTGTGTTTATTTTGCACATGCAGGTTGTTTCACACTTTCCGTGAAGCCAGTCAGGTAGGACAACTGTCACTTGAGATGTAAATAAACAGACCAAAAAAAGAAGTGTAGTGTAAATTCAGCAAAAGACTCAAAATGCTATCATTGTCCTTTACGACCAGCTTCTTTTTTGCGAGACTGGACATGCGGCTGCGCTAATGATTGTGTACGGCTGACACAAATAATTACATTTGACCTAAGAAGCCAAGCTGTCTGAAACATCAGAGCACTTGGGTCACCTTACCTCATTTTGATATTCTGAATGCAGCATCGTTGTTGCCCTTTCACACTGACATTTCTTTTCAAGTCAGCCCACCCTCTTAATTGGCTTCGTTTTTCATGGCATCAGAGAATTAGAGCAGCTAACAAAGACGAGACAGAACAAGCGGCCATGTGAGCAATCGGCCTTCTTGTTTGCCATGTGAGAACGGTTGCTACCCTGAAATTATCTGCGTTGCTCCTAAACGAAGACAGGATAATGCGGTGTCGGATGACCGGCTGTCGACCAGGTAATTATCGTGGGCCTGCTCTCACCGTACACGTCGAACACAACAAGTGGGCGGGACAGGTAAAGGGATAAAAGGAAGAGGAGCTGTGAGGGTGAGCCAATCAAGCTCCTCACCTTTCATTATTGTATGCACTAACATTGTATGCTAACAAATTGATGCTGTGCTAACAGAGGCCTCAAACAAGCAAGATTATTTCAACTAGAAAAATTCCCGCGGAAATTTTGAATGGGACTGCTGACTCTTGCAAGGTGAAAAGACGCATGTAGTACTTGTAGCAATAGTAGTAGTAGTAGGACTTTAAATTTTATTTAAATAGCAGTCCATTCCATTTAATTAAAAAAATAATAATAACGTTGTGGTTTTTTTGAAAATGTATTTAAAAAAATGTAAATGGGCTGAACAGTTTAAAATTTGAACGACTGGAATCGGTCAAGAAATGTGGAAGTTAACCATAATCAATATAAACTAAAAGTATCTTACTGTCGCTTTAAGAAACATGCACATTCACGCACACACATTGGAACTTTAACATACTGGAGACATCACGCACACACATTCCATTGATATTGAATGAGATACGCACACCTCGAACAAAAGCCTCTCACGACCTAACGGTTGAAGATGCAGATTCTAGAAACGGCTCGTTAGAACGGCAAGGGTTTGGGGAACGCGAGCATGTTCTCATTTTCTTAATCGGATGAAAAATGACCAAATTAGAGCAGGTTGAAAACTTTTGATTTATCAAAAATGAAGAGAAAAAGCCGCCGAAATTAACATGGAAAAGATAGGCGACAGAGTCCGACTTCTATTTACTGAAGTTACACACACATTATTCTGGATGGTGGTAAAAATGAACCAACATGCAAAACAACCAAGATGCAGGAAACCTGTGTCAACTTTCAACAATAGCCCAAGAGATTTCCATAAAAATATGAAGTTGGCCATTCAGGAATGAGACTACAGGTTGTTTGCGGACAGTACCGCCATTGTCGTGGGTCTCAAAAGGGACAAATGACTCACAAGAAGTTAATTGGGTGCGATTTATTCCCCATTTGGGTTCAAGACAAAAGAATCCGATAAAAGTCTAGAGCTGAGATTAGGTATGACTGGAGCCAAGGAGTTCTCACTATTGTTCATTCATACCACACTTCGGTATTCTGTACAGGAGTACAGTACCCTGTAAAATAATCCATGGCAGACATTTAAATTATTTCTAATTGTTGCTGTGCTGCAATAATTGCAGTTTGCAATTTACAATACATTGCTTAGTACAGTCTACTGTACTCTATAGCGATCATAATTCCTTGTGATTACAGTCACCTATACTATACAGAGGTACCTGTATACTCATGTTGAAAAAATATAGCATCATCTCATGCCTTGAACACTATATACATCATGTATATTCTATTTTAAATAACTGCTTACGCAATTCTCATTTACTGATGCAATCTGCATTTCGATGCTTGTACTTGTGACATATGTCATGACAAAGTTGAATCGAATCGAATATCAGTTCAAGGGAATGAGGTCATCACCAGTATAAAAAAAATCAAAACAAATCTACAAAAGAAGAAAAATGATGAGGTTTGGCCAAATACACAGTTCAGTATACAGCATTCTTTAAATGACTGGTGAGCTCAAAAGCATCAAAGGCTCTGGAAGGCTGCCGAAGGCAACATAAGTGGATAATCGCCGAATCCTTTCTTTGTTGAAGAGAAATCATTCACAACATTACAGTAAGTCAAGGATACTCTAGAGAAGTCAAAATAAAAAATACACAGACACAATCATGAAGGTAAACAGAGAGGGGTTAGCGCAAAGTGCAGGCCATGGATAATATTCAAGCATAGAAAAGATGGATGTGGATAAGACAATAAGGTTCTATATTCACGCCCAGGTCAAACTGCAAAAGGCCGGGCTACACCAAGTTTAGGTATTTTCACAGACAGCTTGGCACAGTTAGAAAAGGGTCATTTATGCCGACACCGTTGTGGGCGTGAACAGCGACGACTTGCTTCACTATTAATCGTAGCTGCTCTTCATATTCCCTTTGAAGAAAAAAAAAACACTCAAAGAGGTGCTCAGTTGGATATGACGTCTCGGAGTTAGGGCGTTGGAATTTCGTGCCCCACCTTGGTTCTATCTCTTGCATTTCATGTCAAATTGATTGATTGATTTAGATTGAAGATTTCAGCACCCCCGGAGCGGATCTTACATCCTCAAACAGACAACAGAGATAAAACAACTTTAGCCATCATTACCTATCTTCTATTTATGCTGCGCATGTACGTGTAAATATTTTCACTGTCGCGCAGAAATCAATGTAATAATTTTTCAAAAATCAATGACCATTCAGAAGTGTTGAAAATCGCTTGCTCTCTTTGACAATGCAATCTTAATGGATTTAAAAAATGCATTCATTCATTCATCTATTTATTTATTTTTGCTTTGTTATATTCCAATCAGAGTAAATGCCCACAAAAGTCAATTGTGCACACAAAAAAGTCCTATACATCCACACAAATACATCTACACACCCGCACACACAAATCTACCTCCCACCAATTAATAATAAATTCCATTTGTTTTCATTGTGACATCTAACAGTTGCGCGTCATAACTCTCTTCACACGGATCCAACTGATGCGTTTATATTGAGAGAAAAAAAAAATCTGTGCCAAGCTTTGCATTTAAAAGCAGTTATCTAATCAATTATTCAATACCCCATGGCAGATTTTCTATATCGAACTGTCATCTTGTGAGCTGCTGTGAAACAGGAGACTGCCTGTGAATTATACATGTGTTGAGAAAAAGAGCGAGATCTACAGACAGAGGGAGCAAGAGAGGCTTCTTTCTAAGGTTCTCGCTGTGATACATGCAGTGATATACTAAACATGTTATTTATTTATTTATTTGTATTTATTACACAACGTGGTGCAGTACACTTACTGGCCACAATATTAGATACACCTACAAGATCTAACGTACTCCATCCAGTGTGACGTTAAAAAGTGTGCCTTCCTGAAGACAATAGTGCTTGATTGGCATCGTCAGAGAGGTTAATTGAACAATAAGTGTATTATTGTGGTTGAAGATTTCAGTGGTTTCAATACTTCATCATACTAAGAGATGTTTATATTTTCCCCATCTAATATTTAAACACAGCAAATACATTAGAAATGATAGGTAGGAAGAAAAAAAAAAGGGTCAGTAGGCGGCCATTTTGCCACTTCCTGTCAACTGAAAATGATATGATAGTTCCTCAGGGCTCAGGTATAACGAGCAATCTCAGCTCAGCTTAAAAAAACAGGTGAGCCTTGATTGGTCGTTACCTGAGCCACTGTGATGTCATTCTCAGCCAACAGAAAATGGCAAAATGGCTGCCCCAAGATGACTAAAAATGAATGGATTTTGCTGCTTAACTCATAATCTACAAACGTAGTATTCATTACAATACTGTTTTCTGACTAGTGGGAATGCATAGAACATGATATTATTGTAAAGAAAATGTTTGAGTTGATTTTCCTTCTTAACAGGGGGCTAGGAATAATATTAAGAAAAACAAGACTGAATGCAATAAATTAATCATCCAGATTTTCACAGTGTATTTTTTTCATAAATTTACTGTCACTAATTATCTGTTGAATCAAGAGAAATAACAGTTTGATATACAATTGATTTTGGCTTTAATTGCCTGTATATGCTCCATGGCTGCCAAAGGAACTGGTTCTCTTGTATTTGTTGATGTGATTGCTCACAAAAGCAGAAGTGTGAATTTTGAAGTGTCTCAGGCAATATTATCTGCTCACATTTAGCCAAATGCTACAGAACTCAGTGAACAGCAGTGCATATGGACAATAGCCAGGAGCATACAGCAAAAGCAACCCAATCATTTTCTAAGGCAAAGACAAAACTGAAGGGAAAATGCCACTAGTGCAAACAGGAACTGAAGACAGTTGCAGTAGATGACTGGCAAAGCATCACCAAACATGGAATGTGTAATTGACTGCAAACTAATGGCAACCAAGTACTAAAAAGTCAAAGCTTAATTTCTAATTTTGACTTGAATTAAGATTTAGTGAGAAATAATAAATCCAATTCAAACCCAAGTTGGTCATAAAATGTGTACTTTCTCGTTTTAAAACCTCAATATCCATGCAATCTATTAAGTACAGTGTAAGCATGCTGCCATCTAGTGGACTATCGATCACAGTGCACCCAGCAACTATTTTTAATCACTGCTGGGAGGCTAAAGTAAAACGGTGTGGTGATTCTCAAAACAATTATCAACTGTCTCGCAGGAAAACTGACCTGGTCTAGACTTTAACTCGTTTTTACATTAGTGGACAGGGATTTGGCTGGCACGGAGTTTGAGTAGTAAGCACATTTGGCTCAAATCTTCTGCGGGTCCGTTGGGGGGGTCAAATCCGCTAAATATGGGATGGGCAACTTAAATGACGGAGGGGCGCAATTTCTAGTCCTACCAGTGGACCACACAGGACTATATAGCCAACAATGCTTCCTAACTCGATGTATGACAAAATGTCAGTTTTATACTATTTGTCCTGCATGTGATTCAAAATGCCCAATTAGGCCTGCACACATTGCAACACAGGGCAGCTCACTGCTTTGTTGAAGGAGCAATGGTATGTCTCCCCCGCCCTGTTGCTTGTCCATCCATTTGCAAATTTAAGTGTTAAATATGTCCATGATTTTGGAGCACAACATTTTTAGTAACTCCTCATGCACTTTCAACTAACTGTCAACACCTCTCGAAGAAAACAAATTGCCGTTCTTTGTGTAATTTTGATTTGAGAGCTTGGTGCATCTTCAGTATTTGACACATTACATTCTCTTCTAAGCATGCACTGCACTATTCAATGTTGATTATTTTTATTGTTATTATTATTATTATTGTAATAAGGATGTTTTGAGAACTTAAAACAATGTACAATGTTGCTGATTTGTTGACTACATATTTATGGTTGTGTTTTGTTATTGTTAGCTTTTTGGCTCTAGGTTGTACTTTACTATCTTCCGTGGATTTATAATGATAAGTTCTGTGAGTATTTATTTTATATTATTATTATGGAGTAGTTCATTTTTAGTTACGTTTGTTATCCTCAGCAATATATTTTTGTATATTTTTTATTATTATTTACAATTGATGTAAACTAAGAAAATATGGCGAAGGGAGGGGATTTAATAAGTCTTGCGACTTCTTCCCACTCCCTTTTGAACATGGAAAATCGTTGTTAGGTGCCCTTTGTTGAATTTTGCTTGTTTTGTAGCTATTTTATTTTTTTTACTGTTATTGTTTTTGCTTTGTTTTTATCCTTTTTCATGTTCAAATATACTCAAACTCAAGTGCTATATGTGGTTTTACATGTTTTGTAGATGAGCATACTTTTAAAGAGAAGTTATTGAAGTAATTACAAAACGTATGGTAATTTGCATAACATGTACTGTATTGTTATTGCACTGGTACGAAGTTGCAATTAAGTTTAAATGAACACGTGTAATCAGTGCACAACAGTATAAACAAGACACGAGAGCAAGGTACAAAGTGATCTGAAGAGTCATTTAGATTTTCGTCACTTACACTAATAGCTTCTCAACAATAAAATAAAGGCTGGAATCGAGACAAATATAATCCCACTGAGCTCAAAGTATTACGGCCCATACCTGCAGTTCCTTGAGGGTCTCCACAGGCCCAGTTGGTTGGCTGCTTCGGTTCCTGTAGCTAGCTTTTAAGAGACGAGACGTGGACGACATGCCTCATACATTCCTCCTTGTAATCAATTCCTAATTAATTCGTCAACAAATATGTTGATTTGACGGCGGTTTCTTCAAAATCACTGAAGCTAACGTGCGGCTGCTTCTACGTTTAGTGGTCAACGTGTTGTTGTTATGGTTACCACGGTAACGCATGCAAGTGGGGGAGGCCACTTTAAAATGGGGATTTTTGCGTGCTTGCATAGTCGTGCCATTAAGTCAAATGTATATAGTGTGTCAGTACAAAAAAAAAGGATGACACTGTTTTAGGCCTGTTTATTTGTGATTGCAGTTACTTACTGTGCAGTGACTGCACTGCATCATAAACTCCTGGGGGGGACAAAACAAAACACTTTCATGGGGTACAGGGAAGAAGCGAGGGTGTGATAGTCACCAGGTGGTCAGGCGTGTTACTGGTTATTTATTTAATCGTTGGAGTTTATTATTTGGTACTTAATTGTCCATGTTTCAGATTAGTTTTTATTCCTTTGTCAATGTCAAATTATAAGTATTAGATATATATGCATATTTTAAATGAAGGTTAGAAACCTCCCGAAAAACAACAAGTGGCATTCAAATATTCACTACGTATTTTATTTACCTTTTGCTCGTTGAACAGTTTCCAATAAGCAACTACAAAAGACTGCCTGCAGGTGGCAGCAGCGTACTGTAAGGCATCTACACGGTCCAAGCAAGAGTTGTCAGGAAGCGATGAACGGGATTGTGGGCCAAATGACCTCATACTGTGGCGTCGTCTTCCTCAAAGCCGGTAGAGATAGGCTTCGAACGCTTCATTTATGATTGTATAAATGTTTGACCCTCGTAGAGGAGCAAAAATATATTATCGCTCGGCTCGTGATTCAAAGGCTGACACGCCCACGCGGGACGCAAGAGCTGAACTGTCAATGAGCTCATCATGTGGGCTTCATCTGGTGTGAAACGCCAGGAGAATGACACTCCCTCACGGCCCGCATCAGCACCGCAGTGACGTGGGAGGGGGATAAATTCAAAGTGGTGCACAATGCACCAACTCCACCTCCTCCACAAACGGAATCCCAGGATATCCCACCCCCAATCGTTTCCAATCCTCCTCCCCTATTATTTTTTTTTTGAAACCTCCACCTTCTCTCTCACTACAGTATATCACCCCTCCCTTCTCTTCCTCTCTTGAACTCGGGAGCGCCGCCGCTCGGTCGCGAGGATTTCTCCCTTCTCGGTCAAAATGGAGGAGGAGGTCTTTGGCTTAATGAGGGGAGCGCCGATTCCACGGTCGGATCTGCTGCGATGAAAGGTTCCAGCTTGGTTGTGTGATAAGAACCGACACCAAACCGCTCCCGTTTGTGGATTTTTGAGGGGCGGTTTGCGCACGAGAGAGCGCAGCCATGAGCGCAGCGGAGGGGCTGGATGAGGCTGCAAAGGACTCTCCAGACGTAGCGGCGTTTTTCAAATCCGGTAAGTCAGGAAGGGGCGAGTCTGGGTCCAAGCAGGGGGAGTAACGGCACGACTGTCAGTGTGCTCACCGGTGGGCTGTGTCGGTCTTAGATGGCCTCACGTTGTCTGCAAAGAAAAAAAAAAGGTTGGCCGCACCGGCTTGTCATTCTGTGGCGGATCAGAACCATTAATGATACATTAAATGTGCGTGATCAAGAGCTGCGTGGCCCTCTTAGAGGCTTCATGCGTAGATAGCTTCCCCTATATACAAACTGGGCACATTATCATCAACATTTAGCGAAGACTTGGCCAAAATGATAACTTCATCCTTTTGGACAATCATGCATGAACGGGCGATGCATCGCACGGGGCCTTTCTGAAATGATGGCATCATCGTCATAACAAGAATAGCCGAGCTTGGTGTAGTGCATCCAAAACGTAAACACGTTTTATGGGGCCTGCACTAGTGGGTGACATCATACACACCGGCGTTGTTGTGATGGTACTTGGAAGGGGAGAGCTAATCATTTGATTTGTACTTTTGTTCGTTCGTGGTGTCGTTTCATGACATGGCATCCTCTCAAATGTCCTAAATATATGCATCGTGCTTATGAGTAACTGTCCCACAATATTAGGTACACCTGCACCCCCATGATCCAAAAGGCCTCTCCCTGATTGCAAGACACTGTTTAGACCAACACTTTTGAGAATGCTATTTTTTTTTGTAATGTTTTGTTATCAAATACAGCAGTGCAGTAAAATGCATCACACCACAAGATTCTTCATGTCAAGGCTACCAAAACAGCTCTTAGAATGATGCAGTTCTGTTTTTCGCCACTATAAACTACATCAACAATAATGAGCATTACGTGTAACTAAACATGCGTACATTGTATTTCACCATGCATCATTGTCATTCAACAAAATAACTATTGTACAATTTTGTGGTCCACGCAAATTAACCAATTAACTTTATGAGCGATAATCTGAGTTGGAGCAGATAGATAGATAGATAGATAGATAGATAGATAGATAGATAGATAGATAGATAGATAGATAGATTCTATCTAGCTAGCTAGTTAGCTATCCGACTAGGCTAGCTATCCAGCTAGCTATCAGACTAGCTATCCAGATATATATCCAACTAGCTAGCATGTTGAAAATTTGAAGTTGTTTTAACAAACATTCTTATTGGCATTTCAACAAAGTTTTTCTTCTTTTTTTTTTTTTAAGGCTAGTATTTTTTTTTTTTTACTGATCAAATAATTCTCGTCTCACAAAATTAATTATCGACCTCCTTGACTACTAATAATTGGTATCGTTATCAGCCATGAAAAATATATCAGTTTATCACTAGTGGATGTTTTCCCGGTAAAATATTATGCACTTCTTATTTACATGAATGCAATAATATGTCAATGATGTATAGATAGATCATTTCCTTATTAGTCCCCCAATCATGTCCTACTTTCCTACTCAAACTTTAAACTTCATGTGGCCCGATTGTGACCCCAAAAATGCTGTTACAGTTTTTAAAAGGTCCATTTTGTGTTGAAGTGGGGTCAGGAGGAATGATGCTGTCCTCATAAGAGGGGGGGGGGGACCGCTACCACAAGAAACAGCTGTCTCCCTCACTCTTACTCAGCTGTTTTTCTCTCTGACACTCGGTGCCATTGCGTCTGCAGTTCACCATTTACGTGCTTCAAACAAAGCACAACATTCTTACACGCGCACCAAATTACTTATACAGAAATTAAGAAAAAAAATCATATAAAAAAAGTGCCTTTATGTAAGCTTCTCAAATCGCTTTTTTTTTCACTCACTGTTAATAAAATATACAGTAGATGGGATTTAATTTGTATTGTGCGTTTCCATCTTCAATGTACTGAAAGTGCATTAAAAGCTTTACACACTCCTTGTCTACTTGTTCACCTGAGTACCCTGCTCTGCTCAATGACAATTTGACATGGTGTGCCAAAAAATCGATTCTCATAAGAATCCCGATTCTCATTTAGTACGATTCAGAATCGATTTCAAATGTCCCAAAATCGATTTTATTTCAATTATTTTTTACTTTCTTTGTCTTTGTCTGTGTGTGCCTTTATTTGGAGCGCTGTTCATGTTGTACCCGGTTTGGCCACTGAGGGGCAGTGTGGTTCCACGCGGTCTAATACACTGTTAAGTTGTAGCCACATTAGAGAGTAGAAGGAAAAAGTCACGATCAAGTTATTCCAATAAAAAAAAAAAAAAATCCAGCATGGAGACATTCTTTTGAGTGATAAAAGTGCGCTAATTAGCATTAGCGAGTCAGACTTGAGTAGATCATTACAATTCCTTGCACATCTATAGATTGAAGCAAAAATCATTGTCGATCAAATCATTTTGAATCAAAAATTGTTCTTAACGAAAAATTTCTTCTGAATCGAATCACAGACCCAAAAATCGGATTTGAATCGTGAGACATTCAACGATTCCCACCCCTAGTGGTCATGATGGGGTGAAAATCGACGGGTGGTCTCATAAATTGTACATGAGAAAGAAGTCAACTTTGCTCGCCAGACAGTTGGGAATGTTGACTTTTTGATCTTTGTAAATGCCTTTCAATGTATTTTCCCAAAGCTGTCTTGTACTGTATCAGACAATGATCACAGTTAAGTTGGGCTGTTTGGATATTTATATAACAGCAAAGGCAGCTCATACAGTATTCATGATGGAGAAAGAAATGGGTATGGCCTCCGGAAACAATACTATAATGTAGAAAATGTAAGGAAAAACACATTTTTGTTCTCAAGTTAAGTGCAAAGGAAGAATAATAGCTGAGCAGATGAAAACAAGAGTGGTTGGTTGTTCCCATCTTTTTTTTTTCTTGCCACTCACACACTCTTGTGAAATCATGATGGCCTTGAGGGAATGCACTAAATTAAACATTCATTCAAAGCCCCTAATATGCTTTTAATTCAACTATTGCTCTGTTCTGTAACCTAATACTCTTCATTCATCCGTGCAAACAGTATTGATCTTCTTAGTCAGGATTCTAATCTATCATTGCGCTCTCTAGCTCTACTAACTGTTGTGTCCAGTCACTATTTTTATTTTTTTAGTCGGGTAAAAAAAACCACACATTCTTTTTGTTGTATTTATATCTGTAATTTATGTTAATTTATCAATGATACTAAATACACATCTGTTTAGGTTAAATACAGCATGTGTGGGAATATTTTAAGTGACTTCTAGGTTGTTTACAGGAGGGTTTTTTATTATTGCCAATCCCACTTGTTTTCATTTGTCCAGTACACAACCTAATTGTCGCCAGCCTGTTGCATGCAGAAATCTTGGCACACGACTGCTCATCCTAATTGATCCCAAGCTGTATGTTCTAATTCAAGGCTCTGATTTGTTGAAGTGTGTTGGATTTTCCTGGAAACCTTTTGGCACTTTGGCACCTTTTAGTTAGTGAAAGGTGATGTGGTAGCGTTTTCTTCCCCTTTAGCCAGTGTACCTTAGTGAAATATAGCTGTCTGCCTACTGAGTAGCTGAGATTTTCAGCTTCAAGGTAAAGTGAAGACAAACATTGTGTGACAGAGTTGACATTTATAACAGAACAAAGCCAGTTGTTTTTCTCAACTTGAGATTTGCCTCATCTGAATAGATAATTATTAGCAGCCCTTTAAAAAAAATCATGCTGGTCTTTGTTAGAATATTTTCATTAGACTGAGCTCTAGAGCTGTCAAAATTAATCGATTAATCGACAAGTAATCGATTATCAAATTAATCGACAACTATTTTTATTGTTTGGAGACATTTTTTAATTCAAAATTTTCAGCATATCAACAGTAATTCACTCATTTCTGTAGTTCTTTATGAAAGAAGACTGATCATCATCTATGTTTAATTAAAATAAACACCTATTTTTACTTTTACCTTTAAAAATAAATAAATCACTATATGAATATGAACAAGGAAATAAACACCAACCACCGGTTAATTAACAGTAATTGGGTGAAAATACTTTTGTAATACATTTTAATACAAAATTAAAATGGATCTGATTAGTCGATTAATCGATTCTAAAAATATTTTATAATGACAGCACTATTGTCAAACAGAGCTGTCAAAATTAATTGACCAGTTATCGATTATCAAAATAATCCACAACTATCGAGTAATTGTTTGGAGACGTTTTTTAAATGTATTTAAAATTGTCCAAATCCTCCGATTTCAGCATATCAACAGTAATTGTTCACTGATTTCTGTAGTTCTTCAATAAAGAAGATTGATTATCTTCTGTGTTTAATCAAAATAAGACTTTTGCAAACATCTGTTTTTACTTTGGAAAACAATGACCGAATTGGTATCATAGTACAACATCAATCCCCCCCCCCCCCCTTTTTTTTAAATCACTATATGAATACGAAGTACAAAGTAACCACCAATGACTGGTTAATAAAAAGTAATTAGGGGGGAAAATGCTTTTGCAATACACTTTAAAATTAATCTGATTAGTCGATTAATCAATTGAATAATCAATAGATTAATCGACTCTAAAAATATCCAATACTGACAGCACTACCAAGCTCCATCTCAGTTCCAGACAGTTGTAGTGTTTAAACTGCGAAATCTCACTACCCCCACCAAAACATTCCAAAAACTGCCCATCTCATTTCCGAACACCATACTCATCCACCCAGTCACATTTTTATTCATTTATTCAAAGAAGAGTTTGTAGTTTCATTTTTTGGGGAATGTACAGTTAATTAATACTCAAGAAGAGGCAATAAACTTTTAACAGTCAAACTGTGAAGTCAGCTCCTTTGTCTTGGGACTTGTCCAATTCCTTCTTTTTTTAACTTTTGTTGGCTTTATTGCCAATTTCATCAAAGCTCTCTAAACCCAACATAAGAGTGCCCACGAATGCATGAGAATGATCGACGGCTCGTCAGTCATGCCTTCTGTCTTTGATTGGTTGTTTTTCCTGGGGCAGCGTGGTTTCTAGTGGCTGGAGCCGGCTGATTTTTCTTTCAAATATAATTTCTCTCATGTACTACTGCTATTTAAATGGACTAAGTGACTCTAAGAAAGTCCCTAAGGTCATCTTTTTGTTTTAAATTCACCATCATCAGCAACCTGTCAACTTAAACCAGTGGTTCTAATCTTAACCCTGTTTGAGGTGCTAATTAGGCGTGATCACCTGCAGCCAAGCGGAGCGTATAATTACGAATCATATGAGTCAGGTGCGTGTCTTGGCCTTTTCACAAATCTTGGGATTTACTGGGCTAACTTGGGACCTCGGGATTGTATTTCGTTTTAATGTCATGTGGAAATGTGTGTTCATGCAGACAACAAATAAATAAATCCCTGGATGTTCGCGTCCTTGAATTTTGAGAAAAGAAAGTCTTTGAATCATTGAAATATCAACTTTAAATAAAACTTGGAAGGACAATGACAAATTAAAACAATAAGAAAGTGAAATAAGAATAGAATGAACTGAAATAGCAGAACAAAAATGTTGCGTTATGGCCTCTTGGGGGCAGTGTGGTGCCGTGCAGCCATGACTTGAAAGTTGCGATTGAATTGTATTAAAATACCTCGTTTTTCCACACATTGGCAATAATTTGTGCCTTTGTGTAGTTCACCTACATCTCACCTGTGGGTATGCGTTCCCACAAGATTTGTGTGTGGATTTTCGTTATTTGAAAACACTCCCGACGTCGATGCTAACTTCCTGTTAGCATTGGAATGGGATCCTCCCGCAGGTTTTGTAATTAAATATACAGTGGATGTAATTCTTAACGCCGTGTGTTTAGTTTTAAAGTTAAGTCCAACTGCGGTGTCATTAAACAGCTTAAAAGACGCTTATGGACAATAGAATAACCAGAATAACATATGCTACAGTGCTACACACTTGCTAGGTGCTAATGCTACGCAAGCAAAATGGTGCATTCAGGGTACTTTCGCAGCGTCGGAAACTTCGTCAATAACGTTTTAAGGGAATGGCCGATTGTTTTGGCCGATGTTTGAAGGCCAATGATCGATTAATTGGTCAGGCCCTAGCCGGAACCCTGAAATAGAATCACCAGGTTAAGAACCATTGAGTTGAATCATCCAGTTGACTAAAAATAACTTCTAAATAAGGCACATTATATATATTATTGAATTGAAATGGTCACTTGAGTAACATATAATGGAGTTAGCGGGTGTGTGCCGTGGCATTATTGTACAAAGCCACATTGTGAAATTCAATTGGCGTAGATGCTAGTGGATGCGCTCTGCAATAAGATTGTCAGACCATCTTAAGCTATTTGTAGCTCATTAACTCATTCACTGCCATTGATGCCTATGAACGTCAAAAATTCATTTGAACTATTTCTATTAGTTTAGCATTTTTTTCCCACTTTTGTTAACAAGAGTATGACAACCTAGACATTTTTTTAACAATCTTTTTTTTGGGGGGGGGGGGGGTTGTTAAAAATTAGGGGTGTCAGGCAATCATTTTTTTTGACTTTTCATGACTTCAATAGCTAACTCACGATTAATCACAAATTAAATGTACAATAATTTTTTCCCTAGGTTTTCATACTCTTGTTAACAGAAGTGGAAAAAAAATGTTGAACTAATAGAAATAGTTGAAATGAATTTTTCACGTCTATAGCCGTCAGTGGCATTGAATGAGTTAACGCCGAACTGGACTTGCCAAAGGACAGCGGCCATTAACGTCCAAGGAGACTTTGTTTTGACTGTGTGAGACTTTTCCATCCATCAGACACAATACATTGCAGACAGGTTTTCTAATGTGTGCCGGCCTGGATGTTGAATAATGGATTTTTCCACATCAAGGGAATAATTCTTTTTCTTTTTTCTTTTTTTTCTTCTGGAAAGCTCAGTATTGTTCATTCGGTAATTTTACCGATTTAACATGTCATCATCATTGCTCTCTTTTTAATTATTTTTTAATTTTTATTGATTTTTATTTTGCATGTGCGTGTGTGCGTACGTGTGAGTGTGTATTCATTAGTTCACCTAAAACCTATTAAAAATCCCATACCGTTCACCTAAACCGAATACTTCAGAATCCAGCTAGAGCCGTGAGATTGTCAGGAGAAGGATCAAAGAAAAGAAAGGAAAGGGAATAATTTATACATGGTAGCTTAAGGATTTCCTGTGCATCTCTCACTGTATTTAGTGCAGCTTTTTATGTTAATTTCTTTATGGGGGAGAACAAAAGAGGAACGACCAATCGAGTAGTAGACTTAAGCATAGTGAATATAGGGAAGGACAGAAAGGATAGACATACTTGAAGGGATAAACAAGCCTTCAGCCATCAAATTACAGAGTTTAAGTTTGGATGGACCACGCCTTTCTAAAGCTGACTTCTTTACTCTCCATGAGGCTCAACTCTTTTTGGTTATATCAAGGGGCAGCCTAATTGGCAGTTGGTCAGAGCTGAAGACCAAAAGCGCAGATCAACATTGGCTATGTTGCAAAATAGCTGACCCCTATGTATACGTCGGCTCTCTTACAACCCAAGAAGAAAGGTTTCGAGGACGGCAGACTCGCTTTATTTTTATCTTTTTTTTAATTGTGTGTATTCACCACAATGTCTTGTGTAGCCGTCTCTGAATTACTAACCAGGACAAATATAAAAACACCACAACAGTCTGCTGAAGAAGTTATTTTGGATTTATAGATTTTCAAGTGCGTGATTTTCATTCATGGTCAGTGCACAAAATTGATTTAAAAAAAAGGTAGATTAAACATTGCCATATTTTTTTTTCCACAGAAACCTTCCAATATAAAATCTGAAATGATAACAAAATGTAATAAGATTTTTGTAGACAAATTCAATTAATCGATGACATCATTGATATTTTTTTTTGCACATCCTATTTTGTGCCATGGACAGACTTGAAAAAGAAACAAATAAAAATAAATGATTAAAAATACAACTCACCGTCATGCTAACTGTCGTTGTTGTATTAGTGGGAACTCTAAGTGTGCATGTGTTTTTCTTCTTTTTGTTTTTTTCAGGCGAGTCTCATTGTGCGCTCCATAGCATGTGGTGTTTTGCAAGACCTGGCATCCGTAACCAGGCTCAAAAAAAAAAAAGCATTACTCTTTCACTTGTACTGTTACTGTGTTTGAGGAAAGACAAAGATTCGCGGCTGCGCTTGTGTTCCTGCAGTTATGTCGACTCATTTACTTGACCAACTGGTTGAATCCATAAAATGCCATGGATTTTCCCTTAAAAGCTTTATAAATTTTTTATTTATGGTATAAAAACAGAGTCTCTGTCATTGCTTTTGGCGACCTACCATTTTGTCTTTAAATTAATCGGTCATACATGACCATCAGCTATTAGCAGCATTAAGCTAAAAGTGTTGCGGATCCGATATTTATTTAGATGAAGCAGTTGTTCCAGAAAGCCTCCTACAGTCCAGAACCACATTGAGATGCTTTTTTTTTTTACTTGACGTTTATCATACTATACTGTTTATCTGTTTCAACTAGTGTTGATCAATATCAGCAGACTCCACCTCACCAAATTATTGATTAGTTGAAAATATTATGTACATACATGCATCCATTTGAGAGGCCATCCAATTTCTATGGTTTTCAGTCAAAAGAAATTGCTGACATATTTGTGGCAATGTATTTATGTAAATTCGTCATTTGGCAGAAGATATTTGAAATTTTGATTTACATGAATAGTAACAGGATGTTCCCACTTTACTTGAAAAAACAAACACATTTGAATGCTGCCAATCACTCTGAAATACTGAATAAATTGATTAAATTAGCCACATGCTAAATCTGCTTTTGTGTTTGGCTAATGCCTATAGTGCTATACACAATCCTGTAAGCACTATTATAATAAATATGAAGCTGGCATCTACTGTACGATAAAATTAAGGAATATATGTATTGAATATGGATATAAGATTCTGATTGCTGAGTGTAGCAGGATAGCCTCATTACCTCACTTAGACAGTGGACACTCAAGCACAGAGGTATAAATCACTACATCCCACCCACGTAGCCTTGGGAACTAGAAGTAAGGTCAAGAGGGATAGAGGGATGATGCCTGAGTGAGGCACGGGTGGAAGGAGGATGTGGTGGGGGTCATAAAAATAGGATGCGGGCTGGTCTGTGTGTCTCCTGCAAATCCCCCATGTGATAAGAGACATACTGTATGTGTGTGTGTGTGTGTATGTATATATATATATATATATATATATATATATATATATATATATATATATATATATATATATATATATATATATATATATATATATATATATATATATATATATATATATATATTAGGGGTGTTAAAAAATCGATTTGACAATATTTCGCGATATTACATCAACAAAACGTCTTACTTAGGGTTAGGATTCACACATTAAGCATGGAAGAAAGTTATATTAATGGAACATTAAGCCTTAATATTTTATTTCAGTGCTGTTCAAACGTGAAACAGACTGCAACCTGTTTGCTAAATGCAGTGGCTCAGTTGTAGGCTTGAATTTTCAGATAAATAAATACATTTTCATCCAAATCTTACAGTGTACATGTTTACTGATTAGTATTTTCAAAATGTGAGTAAAAAAAAAAAAAAATCATAATAATCAGTTTATAGATTCGGATCGGGATTAACTGGTATCGAATCGTGACCTATGAATCGTGATACGAATCGGATCACCAGGTACTAGGCTATTCACACCCCTAATATATATATATATATATATATATATATATAATTGTGTATTTCCATGCAGTACGTGTGTGAGCTTGCGCCGCTGCAGATTACTTGCCCTCTCAGCAGCTGTGCATGGTCTGTCCAACACAAACCGTGCTCTCTCTCCCAGTCAAGTGTGCACACAACATTCCCCTTTGCTTTGAAGACAGCAGCAGGCTTTGATCCGTGTCGCGTGAACACTGCCAGCCCACTGCTCCTCCGGTTTAGAGAGGCTAAACTGCTGCTCGGCCTCCCCGGCATCGGATTGAGGATCAAACTTGGCATCCTACCATTTAAGGCTTGCAGAATTACTGACATAGATTACATGCGTATAGCAATTGCCTACAAAGTAATGCATGTTTGAGCATCATAAACGTCTTTATGACTTTTGAGCCAAGCAAGATTGCCGTTTATCGCTTCCCGGCTTTAATTTCCACACATCTTGCAAAGAAATAAGTTCTGTATATCTTCTCATTGGACCAGGCGCTCTACCTACCTATACCACACTGTTTAAAATGAAACATACAGGAAGTGACCAGGTGCTTCCTGTAATCCTAAAGCATATGCCGTGCTGTTCTTTTTCGAGAGACAGCTGGGCGAAGCTGAGGCAAAGGAGACCTAAGCTGACCCTCGTCCCTGGCTTTCTCTCGCTGTTATCTTGTGTCCTACTGATGTGACCCAGAAACAGGGTTTGTCAGTCTGTAGCATGATCAAAGTTATGTTTTGTCCAAGTAAAACATATCTTCACTGGTTCAGTTGATACCTAATTTAAGGTTACGTAAATACAGTATAGTTGGCGTGGATCAGTTATTATGTTTTATTATGCATTTCATGTCCCATATTTAGATGGTGCAATTTTAAAACATCAGGGGGAAAAAAAATGCTCATTCACAAGTTTGTTTGTCTTTTCTAAACATTGAAACGGTATCCGCTACAGAATTGAATGAGTGTGTCTGTATACAAGTGAGTCAGAGAGGAAAGTGCATTCACACTTGTAATTTAATTTCTGAGCTACTGTATGTGAGTCACCGGGGAATGAGTAATGCCAAACTTCACATTTCAAATCAATACCAATAATGATACCATTTGCCTCATGGCGTAGTGCAGACAACTTGAATTTACACATGCAATTCAAAAAATATCAATGTGACAATTTCCCCTCAAAAATGTTTTCTTGTTTGTTCAGAGAATGAATTATTTTCAAGCCAGGTGTCTTAACTCATTCACTGCCATTGACGACTATAGACGTCATAAATTAATTTTAACGATTTCTTTTAGTTTAACATTTTTTTCCACTTTTGGGTGGTTATGCGATTAATTACGATAGTCATGCGATTAATTACGATAAAAAAAATTAATCACCTGACCCCTAATTTTTAATAATCTTTTCTTTAAATAAATAAATAAATAATAATAATTGTGATATTTTCTCTCTCCAATTTTTAATAATCTTTTTTTGTGTTTTTTTTAAAGAAAAAATTACAAAAAATTAGGGATGTCAGGCGATTACCATTTTTAATCGAAATTAATCGCATGACTTAACTAGTTAACTCGCGATTAATCAAAAATGTTATATCTGTTCTAATACAATAAAAAAAAATCTAGGTTTTCATACTCTTGTTAACAAAAGTGGGGAAAATGTTAAACTAATAGAAATAGTTCAAATGAATTTTTGACGTCTATAGCCGTCAATGGCAGTGAATTAATGAACCAACCATCTAATCATCAATGATCAAGAATTACAGCGCAGTTAACTATCCACTTAATCCCAACTGGTTTTGGGGTGAGAGGAATTTGGTGGGGTTTGGGAGAGGGTGGGAGGAGTGGGGGGATGGCATACCAGTACCACCCCCGGGATTGTTGTCAATTTATACAAGCAACCACTTTGAACGCGAGAGCTACTTCTTCGGTACTGTTTAATGCGAAAGGCTACCAATTTGATATGCACTACTGAAATAACTAATTTCCTCAGGTTACCTTTTAATCTTTATACAATTCTTAATATGTCATATTATTATGTTATTTTCATAATTAAAATTTTCAATAATTCAAATCAAATCATTAATCAAATTAAGTATACAACAGATAAATATCAACAGGCCCGCGGGCTACTCATGTAGTTCTTGGGGGCTACTGTGTCCCTGCTACATTGGTGACCCATGATTTAGGTTATTATTGTGAATGTTACAATGCTGGCAACCCTCCACCAACGGGGAGAGATTTGTCTCAAAATTATTCACAGAAAAATATCCAACTGTACAATAATATACATGCTTTATACATGTATATTTTAATGTTGTGTTTGCATTTATCATGACTTATCGTTTGTAAATATTCAATTCTGCTTGTGAATTCTTGATTGTGTGTTTGTGGATCCGCAGAAATGCACACAAGTTTCAAGCTATTCACACACGCGGATCCCATTCACGTGTGGAAAGTCCCTCCTCCGTCCACTAGGAGGCAGTGTCACTGCCTCCATTGAACGTGCTGGAGTCATCTCCTGTTTTTTGTTTAGAAATTATAAGTTGCAAAACAGAAAACTAGCCTTTATCTAATCGCCTATTATTTGTTTATGTAAAACAAGTCAAGAAACATACAACCATAATATGGTTCCCTTGAAATTGCTTTGACTTTTTCTTGTGCTGTTACTTCTTCTTCTTCTATGCCGCTGAAACAGCAGCTAAAAAGGATATGTTTTGTTGTATTAACGTTCTTCAAACAACACGTTTTGATTTGTCTTCTGTCTTTCTAGATTTCTCACTTCCAAAATGTGATTCTAAACTGGATGGACCTGGTCAGACCTCAGGTAGGATTCACTGGTTGTTTCACAGTCTTTCACGGGCAGTGCAAACAGAGGCAGCAGATTTCCTATCTCGCAGACCATCAGTTGTATGTGTTGTCTTTAGCCCAGTGAGGGCCATGTGGTTTACACAGTTTTGTCCTGATGTTTCCAATTGGGTCATCCAGGGATAAACATTTCACAACCCTGTTTTTCAACTGACAGTCTGGCCGATTATTCCCAGTTGCCAGAATCTGAAAGGGGTGTTAATAGGAAGTGATTGGACGCGCCAGACAAATCCTGTGCTCAAAATTTGCCCAAACCAGCTCAGATTTCACCCTTGCAAGATTCAATGAAAAATATGTTTATTTTTGTATTTAAATTTGAATCACGCTTTCATGAGCTTTTCACAGGAAATTTTAGGTAATGAGATTGCAGTAGAGTAGACAAAATTAAGTGTTAAGTCGGTACCTTTATATGGGGACACTGTTAGATACAATTGATGGTTGTTTGTCTCTGCGTGCCCTGCGATTGGCTGGCAACTAGTTCAGGGTGTACCCCGCCTACTGCCCGAAGCCAGCTGGGATAGGCTCCAGAACCCCCCGCGACCCTTGTGAAGACAAGCGGTTAAGAAAATGGATGGATAATTGATAACTGAATTTCAGCTCATATCTTTCTGAATGGAGTTTGGATGTTCTCGCTCTGTTTATGCAGATACCAGGAAAAGCGGTATTTCAGATTTCATGGCTATTTGAAGTAAAAAAATAAATAAATAATGCTTTGGACAACATAGTTAAAAATTCACTTGTCACTACTTTATATCAACTACCAAGGTCTAGTTATAGGTAAGCAACAGTTTCCTTTCAAATTGTGAGAACTGTATCCACACTGACATTGTTGACATTTGTAGTTTTTGTATTTGTATTTTACACCAGAATACAGTAAATATACTGCATTATAAACATAGCAATTTACTGCTTTGCGTCAGTCACTTTTAAATCTTGACTACTTTAATTGCTTGCCATCTATCCGGGGATTATTTGATCTCAATCTCAAACTCAGTTCACTATGATTTTCCCTTCTCTGTATATAGTAGCTAGGTGCTTTTAGCTAGGAGTGTGATAGTATGGCAAATATTTTCAGTGCAGTAAGGGAACAAAATGCAAAAAAATTAAAATAAAAAAAGCGATCTTTTGTGTAAACAAGAACGGAATTTAATTTAAAAAAACATTTTAAACAAATGGCAGACTGCAAGCAACAAATTCTCCAATAAAAAGATTCTCTGCTGTTTTTTACCCTTCTTGTTTCTTTTCGAGGATATGACACAACCTCAACAGGATGCATCCTCTTTTCCGGTGAAATCCCGGCTTGTTTGCCCTTCATGTTTTTCAAAACACTGGTGTTTTCATGATTTTTTTAAGTGTGCTTAAGGCACTGACTGAGAGTCTTTAAACACAGGAAAGCACTGTGCTTATGTGAGCTTGTTATTACGGACAGCATGTCCTGTTGGACTGTTGAAAGTAACAGCATTGAACTTTGAACATACATTGAACTTCATTTCAAGACTCTTCACTGCTGTTCTTTCTGTGTGATCACAAACCAGAAACAAGACATTGTCATCCATTGTTTGAGCTGTTATTGTTTTTGTTTTTTTTTCAGCAACAGTAAGAAATGCCTTGGGTTAAATGTCTGTTTCCTGTTGGTGCTGCACATCATTAAAAGTGTTACATAAATAATGCATGTACTGACAACTTCATTCGCCTTTTTAAAGATGTTTTGGTCCAGCGGGGTTGAGATATTTAATTATAATCACCAGCAGCTACAAAAATGTAGTTTCACAATTTCAGACATCATAAATAAGGCACTTTTAAGCTTAATAATACAATCACAGGCCTCATGATCAGATTCTCTTAATTCAATTCAAGAGTTTTATCAAGATGAGCATGATTGGTTTCTATTGACACTGAAAGAAGTATGGATTTGACAGTTTGATCATAATTCGGGTTGTGATTTGAAGTGGTTTACAACTTTACTGCTTTGGGCTGGGATGTGTATGTAATTTTATTTATTACCTTTTTTGGCATCAAACATAGGAAAACAGATCTGTGAGAAACTATTTTTTAATTTTGAACTTGTGAATAAACAGGTGTATATACTGTTGGTGAAAGTTTTCTTTCTAATGCATAACTAGTAAGGGTGGGAATCTTTGAATGTCTGACGATTCGATTCGATTCCGATTTTTGGGTCTGCGATTCGATTCAGAATTCGATTTTCGGTTCAGAATGCTTTTTGATTCAAAATGATTTGATTGACAATGATTTTTGATTCAATCTATAGACGAGCAAGGAATTGTAATGATCTACTCCAGTCGGACTCGCTAATGCTAATTAGCGCGCTACTCGCGGCACTTTTATCACTCAAAAGAACGGCTCCACTTGACTTTTTCCTTCTACTCTCTAATGTGGCTACAATTTAACAGTGTATCAGACCGCGTGGAACCACACTGCCCCTAAGTGGCCAAATTAGGTACAACATGAACAGCGCTCCACATAAAGGCACACACAGACAAAGGCAAGACAGTATAAAATAATTTAAATAAAATCGATTTGGGGACGTTTAAAATCGATTCTGAATCGTACTAAATGAGAATCGTGATTCTTATGAGAATCAATTTTTTGGCACACTCCTAATAACCAGTGCACATAAACTTGTTTTCTATTAACTATTCCATATTTAATCTACAGATCTTGAGTTTTTTTTGTATGTTTGTACGTTTAAAGTTTAAATTCACTGGTTGATGGTTGCATGATGGACTTTTTCGGTGGTGATGCTTGCACACGCACGCTGTAGAGAGTCGAGACAAGTGTCCCAGAAACACTGTTGGCCAACATATGGATTTACAGACTAAGCGTGCTCAGAGTAAATATTTGGACACTCCCCCAGATATGGTTTGGCTCTCAGGCCCAGATAATCTGTAACAGTAGCCAAATGCCTGTTCGCTTAGGATGATTCTTGCTTGTATTATCCTATTTAGCATATTTGATTTTTCTTCCATTCTGTGGATGTGAAAAGTCAGAGGTATCCTTCTCACCCGCTTCCCTTCCTTCCTCCTCCATGTGGTTCTGTTCAGTTTAATTCCGCTCAGTGGTGAACTTCAGCTGCGTTTCTCATCTGTGCCCACGTCACTCTGCGGTTCCTTTTGAATTTGGGCTTTGAATACTAAACATGTGCACAGCAGGCAGACAAACAAGTTGGCATAACCACTCATACTGTACACAAGTATCCTTTTTAAGCAGTACAGGAAGTGGTCTTTTGTGAAGTTTTTGTTGTTGTGTTCTTCCAGTAGAGGTCATCTTGGGATACTGAAGTCGGTATCTGTGTATGCTTGCTTACATGTTGTTTTTATTCTGAACCAACATTTTTTTTTCTCAAATGGAAGAAATGGAGCAACACATTGCTTCTGCAAGTGAGGGGGAAAAAGTTACATTGTCTTGTTTGTTTGTTTTTTAGAGCTCTGTGTGATTTAGGATTGTTAAGTTTATATGAAAATATATTTCACGAGGAGTTTGTTCATATTGTATATCAGAATTAGGACAATTTCAATTATGTTACAATGCTAGCTCTTTCAGTATCATTATTCATTACTAAATGTAAATGTGAACATTGATCTAGTGGGCTTGGCTTTACGCAGGTTGACCAAAGGCCTCCTTTTGGGAGGAGAGTTTACTTTTTTCTATCCTGTCCGGGCGTCCACTGTCCGGGGTTTTTCATACATTGATGAAAATGTCCGCTTTTCATTGCGCAATAGGAGGTGCGGAGCGCACCGCGACTGGTATAAAACAATCTCGAGTGTCCTCTTTCTTGGCAATGAAAATTTGGTCGCCCTGCTTTACATCAAACGTTATATGACGTCATCTCATTAGAATCTTTTAATTAATGTTTAACCATATTTTAATGTGGTTGATTAATGGTTTAATTGGGGTTTTTGTTATGTATGGAAAATGTTACAGTTTCATTTCAGTATCCCACTGCATGTGCTAGCTTCACTTGCCAGGGTAAACTCATACAGGGGGTCTTCTGTTTACTAGTGTTAATTTTATCAGCCATTTAAAAATGTTGTCTCAGTTTTAGTCAGTCAATCACGCTTGTCAGTTTTGAAAACAGTTAGTCAACTTCCATCCGTTTTTATTTAGTCAACTTTTAGTCGACTATAATTCGAGTATTTTAGCTTTTAGTTTAGTCCAAGAAAACACAATTGTATTCATTTGGTTTTCACTCAACAAAATCTGTCAACGTTTTAGTCAGGACAATCATTTAGTCAGCAGATAATGTTGAACAATGATTTCACATCAAATATTCTTCCTTTTTTGATGAAAAACAACTTGACACACAATTACAGTATATCAAAAAGTGGCTATTATGACTTCATGCTACAAGCTAGTAAGTTAGCCAGCATTAGTTAGCGGTCGTATTAATATTATTGTTGTAACGTTATAGCCGTTGGATTAATTTTATGTTATAACTATAATTTACTTTTTTTTAACCTTTCACCGTAAATCAACCTCCTGTATGTCCCATGTGTTTGTGCATGTTGCAATCGCTAGCTGCATATTCGAAAGGGTGTCTGTCACTGTGTCACATGACAGTGTCACAGTGTCAGATTAGCAGAGACAAGATTTTACAAAATCAAATAATTGTTGTCTCATTTTTGTTCATGAACTAAAATGTCCATAGATTTTAGTCCAGTTTTTATTAAGTGAAGTATATTTTCGTCTCGTCTTCATTAGTTGACAAAAATGCATACTGATTTAGTCCCAGTTATTGTTTATTAGTGAGGGTTTTAGTCTAGTCTAGTCTAGTTTAGTTGTAGTCCGGTGAAAAATGTGTGTTGACGAAATTATTTTTGTTTAGTTTTGGTTCGAAATTAACACTACTACGAAGGTCTGACATAAAATGTTCCAAGGGGCATACAATGAACCCGCCATAAGTAGTATTAGTGTTAGTCACACGACACAAAAAGTCATTTTACTTCAGTCTGTCATATTGCTGGTGTGCCATAGCACAGTCTGCATTAACGTAAAGTGGACCCCAGCAAACTCAAGGTTCGGCACCCACGGATTCGCAAACTCGCTCATTTATTATCAATTTAAAAAATATATATATTTTAAAATATTTTGCTTGGATAGAAATTGCTTTCTACGGAATGTTATATATATATATATATATATATATATATATATATATATATATATATATATATATATATATATATATTTGTATTTTATTGCAACATTAAACGAAACAGCTCTTATATATTCAATAAACTATTACAGATGTTACATTGTCAAGTATTATGTAACATTTGGTTGTGTGTACGAGGGTGGAGGGCTTTATAAGGCACATGACCAAGCATCAAGCCTGAGGCAGACAACATAATTTACACAAAAACAAACAGACAAACCACAAACAGATACAAAGTTCTCAACACACACACACACACACACACACACACACACAATAAATACATATACCATGCTGCATGCTAATTGGGTCCATCTGCTCTGAATCGCATTTCCCCTGAAGTAAAGTATTCTTTTGCCCTACCAAGAGCATCACCATAGTACTCCTCATCATCATTGCGAAGCCAACATTGATCTCATTTAAATTATTGCGCATTATCAGTCCGCTGTTATTACTGTCGGACACATTTTAAATTCCTACCATCCTCTTTTTTCTTTTCACTCCACCTCCCCCCCTCCACCCAGAAGCGTTTCTGTTTCCCACATTGTCATCTTTGTCCTCCGCCGCTGCCTCCAACCTGCTCTTTTCCTGGAAAGCATTGATGCATAGAGAAGCAAGGGTTCCGCCACATCCCCCAGCCCAATCACTAGTGGCCTCTCACCTACTGTCCGCCAATTGCATCTGGGAGATGGCAAATGGAGGATGGGCTAAGTATAAAGGGTGGGGCGGGTGGGGGAAGTTGTATGCATGCTGTTTGCTCTTTGATGTGAGGGATATTGAATAAGGATGCTTGGATGCATGGCTGCAGGAACACTGGAATGTCGCTGGATCTTCTCGGATTTATTCACAGTTCACATTTGCTTCTTTTTGCACTTATAGGACAGAGGGCGAGAGTGCATGATGCTGAAATTTGCGGCAGTGCATTGTTATGGACACTACTTGGTTTCCCCCTAAAAAAATTCCCAGCTGCGTTTAATGCAGCACCTTTATGTGGTGACTGAGGAAAAAAGGGATTTGGTTTACAAAGGGGATTCTCTGTTTTTGTTTTTGCTCGACAGTAGGACGATATGATGGAAAATAAATCAGTGGATTGTAGCTGGCATACCTATAATGCAGTGCTTGAGTAGTTTCTTACATGTGGGTGTAACCTAGCCAGCATTTCTTTGCTGCTGCTTTTGTTTGTCGTCTCTGTTAAGAAGTGGAGATGACCAGCAGGTGACGTCCATTTATATCATCTCTGCAGCTTCTTGTAAGTATCATAGAAAGCTCTGGTTTTTATCATACTTGGATTTCACTTTGATTTGCTGTTCTCAAAGACAAATCCATCTTTCTTGCCACTGCAGTATCCATATGACAGAGCTTCTTGAAATCCTGAAGTTTAGATCTGACACGTTGATGGTAGGCCTGCTGGGTCCAGATGTGTTATATGTGTGTATTTTGCAATCTCAATACAAAAGCTACTCAGATTCACCTCACCTAAAAATCCCTGAAATTCAAATGACTGGAGGCTGGTGATGACCTTGTAGGAAATTGAAACTGTTTTGGTGACTTATGGTACATACATGAGCAGGAACAATTGGAGGGATCTCGGTGGGGTACAATCGATTTCCCTCCTCCAACACACCTGAATCAAATGATCAGGATCATTATCAGGTTTCTGAAGAGTTTTGCTTTTCATTTGCTTCATTGTTCCTGATACAAAACTGTTTAAAACAGATCTTTCCCCCAATTTTAGCTTGCATCACTGTCCACAAAAATAACAATCATTGTTTTCTTCATATAACATGAAAACATGTTTTCTCTTGAAAAAATATTCCCCTTTAGACAAAGCATGTATGTAAACTCCGGGTTCACCTAGAATCTTGCAGAGTGCTCCTTTCAGAAAAAGACGTCTTTTCCGCAGCTTCACATCCGATACGCACCGCATACACACCGCACTGCAGCTGGTGCGAATTGATACGCAGACTCAAATGCTTTCTATTCCTTGCGGCGTACGTACGGATGTCATTCTGCATTCAGTGTGAATTGGGCGTTACGAAGCTGTGCCAGTGAAACAACGTGATTGGGCTGGTTCAGTGGTTCTGCTGTGACAACACAGGTGATTGGCTGTCTCCACTTCACACACAACGTGGTTGTTTGGTTGGAGCCCAAAGGCTCCTCAGTCCTGTTACTAGGTCTCTTCTAGCCTCATGATCCACAAGTGAGTGACGGCGAACTAACTTTACATGCGGTATGTGTGGCCTGCCCAAGTATTAACAGGGTGTGGGAAACACTGGTGTGTATGCATGGAGATATTCCATCCGCCAGACCTGTTTGCTTTAGCCAGTTGTTTTCAGAGCTGTAGTAACGCTCCAGAGCCATTGCATCCACTGACCGCCTCCTGGTTGGAGACGAGCCACGGAGCCATGGCCTGTGGTTCCCTGTCTGCTGGGTCTTTACTCAGCGGGACAGCGGCCTTTGTGGAGGACAAGTCTAGTGAGAATCTATTCACAGCGGAATAGAGGCAGACAGAAGGGAAGCATACAGTAGATGCTGCTTTGGTAATGGTGGGGCTGAGAAAAGAGGAAAAATAAGCCAACAGAAAATTAGCAACAGAGGGTGAGATTGGAAAACAAAGCACCACACACTGTTTTTAATGTACAGAACTGGCAAGGTTTTAAAAGATGCATGCATACACACAAACAATTGGGTTCAGTCATAATGTTTTTGGCCTATTTCTGTTTGTTGGAACATAGACCACAGGGACAAGGCAGACATTTTTTGCTAAATGTCTCAGAAGAAGGTAAACAGTTTGCGCTTGTGATTAATTTTTGCTACCATTTGTATTCCACTGACTTAAATAAGTAAGAATGTACAATCTTGTTGCCTCTTGGTAAATGTTTCTTCTCAGTTGCAAAAATACCAACTTTGGATGCGTAGTTGCGTACCTAGCGGTTCTTGTGGCTCTCCCAATCTCCATTGCCCTTTAAATTCAGTTGCAAGGGGGCAAAAGAAGAAGGAAGAAGGCATTCACCCGTGTCACTCTGGGAATTCTGTGGGGTATGTTATGGGAGTATGAGGTACTGGACAGAGTTTGCATGTTGTCCCCGTGCTTGCGTGGGTTTTCTCCGGGTACTCCGGTTTCCTCCCACATTCCAAAGACATGCATGCAGGTTAATTGAACACTCCAAATTGTCCATAGGTGTGATTGTGAGTATGGTTGTTCGTCTCTGTGTGCCCTGCTATTGGCTGGCAACCAGTTCAGGGTGTACCCCGCCTACTGCCTGAAGCCAGCTGGGATAGGCTCCAGCGCCCCCCGCGACCCTTGTGAGGAAAAGCGGTTAAGAAAATGGTTGGATGGATGGATGGATGGAGGTACTGGTCAGCCAACTATGGATTGTTTGGTCCCTGTAATGACTAATTCCAGTTTGGTCCGCATTGCCGGCAGTAAATTGGATTTGTTTCCAGTGAGGGTTAGACTCTGCCAAGGCGGGCCTTTGTCATCGGGTCTATTCATAACTTTTATGGACAGAATTTTTAGGCACAGGCGAGATTGCATCTCTATTTTTTGCCCATGTGGTTCTGTGCCTTCATCAAGCCGCAATCTTCAACTGTCATTGAAGGCATTCACAGCTGAGTTTAAAATTTTTGGGATGAGACCATGATCCTCCGTTGGAAAAGGGTGAAGTGCCCTCTCCATATCGAGGAATGAGATCCTGCCCCAAGTGGTGGCGTTTAAGTGTCTTGTGGTCTTGTTCATGAGTGAGGAAAGAATGGAATGGGAGATCAACAGGAGGATCTGTAGTGATGATGGAGCTGATCCTTAGGGCTCAGCTCTTGATTTACTGGTCGATCTACGTTCTTACCCTTACTTGTGTGAGCAGTGGGTTGTGACCAAAAAAAAACAAGATCACAGATACAAGCAGCCGGAATGAGTTTCCTCCGTAGAGTGTACTGTCTGCATTGGCGATAGGGTGAGAAACGTGGTCATCTGGGAAGGGCTCCAGAGTAGAGCTATGTCTCTTCTATATTGCAAGGGGTCAGATGAGGTGGCTTGGGCATCTTGTTAGGACGCCTCCTGGAAATCTCCCTGGTAAGGTGCTTCGGGCACATCCAACTGGTTGGAAGCCACAGGGACGACCCAGGACACGCTGGATAGACTGTCTTCCGGCTGGCCTGGGAACGCCTTATGATCCCCCTGGAATTGCTGGATGAGGTGGCTCGGGAGAGGGAAGTCTGGACTTCTCTGCAAAAGACCTGACCGACTCCGGATAAGTGGAAGAAAATGGATGCATACTGGTGTTATTTCAGTTGACAATTTCCTTCATGTTTTTGCTTTAGATAGTCTGGCAATTAGTGTTTCACTTTCTGCCTCTAAGGAAATCTAGGGAAAAATTCATAGTTCAGAGTCAATCATCAAAGTTACCCATCTCTGTTTCATAAGCTGCATATTAATCAATATTATCGCTCATGTAGTATCCTGTCCCGCGGATGACTGTTCTACTGTAGAATTATAAGACCAGCTCCACATGCAGATCAGGTTGACACTCACGTGTCCATCTCACGAGCAAGTCTTGTGTTTAAGAAAAACACAATAAAAGCACAATTGTGTCCCGCTCCACAGCCATTCTTCCTCCATGTGATTGCGGTTATGTACGGTTCACATTTTTTTGCATAGTGACTAAAGTGTGTGCTTCAGTGATTCTTTGTTGATGTACTGTATTTGTTGACACACATGACCACCTGTGCAAGCAACATCACTGAACTCGATTTTGCATAAGTTTGTGTTAATGATATCATTGTAAGCTCTTCTTGTATTTCACACGGGCTCCACAGGACCATCTTGTATTGTGTGATACTATTATGTAATACTATGGCAAGTTCAATTAATCATTTAACCCTTCATACCAGCCAGAGCATTAGATATGACTGCTGCACAATAATTTAATAAAATACGTAGTTGACTGCCCTCTGTCATAGTTAGTTAGATGTGTAATAATGTTTTGGTTACCCATTAGAATCCCATTAGAATTAGTCTGAGTGTTTAAGAGTGAGGCTTATACTGTTGTCACAATACCAAAATTTTGACTTCGATATTTTCCGCAAAGAAGCTTTCTGTCCATCTCCTCTTCACTTCACTCAACATTCTGTCTCATGTCATCAGTTCACCTCCCATCTGCTCCGAGTAGCTGGTGTGCTGTTATTTCTAACCCATTCTTTAAACTTCCTATTTCCTCCTCTGTGCTCCGAGGCAGCTCTCGCACTGAAGATGTACACATACACAAAAGGACACAAATACACTTCTCTCCCTTGTGCACCCCGTGTGTCAAGTTTTATGTGGTGCACTGTGGCATGTTGGCAGTGTTTTGTTGTGTGGTGGTACAATCGGTGGATTCAGGATAGTTTGGATTGAGGAAGCTGATGAATGGTGTTCCTTGAGCTGTACAAAGTCCACCCCCATGCCGCTTTGTCTACTTCATTGATGTGTTTATGCAACTCAGCTGGCTGCACTGTGTCTATAATGAATTCAATTGGGTTCTTAAATACAGATAGTTGCACATGCATTCAATGCTGAAAAAGACCTTGTCTCTTTTACAGTGTTGATGTGTCCCGCAAGGCACAGTTTTAGGCAGGGGTGCATAAGGGGGCAGGAAGAAATGTGAAGTGCGCATCGAGGATACATATCAAGCTCCAGCATATTTGCTGTTGTTAAGTGTTTTCTTTGTGGGATAGGGGTTATTATTAGCAGGAAGGTTGTTGTCCATGTCACTTCTGACTAAAATAGGCGACCTACGTGAATCGTGCAGATCCAGTAAAAAATATTTTGGGTGGGTTGGGGGTGTATGTAGGTAATCAGAGAGTGTATCAGTGAAGGGTGGGATGGGTACTGAAGGTGGCACTGATTCACGTGAAATTTAAACTGTGTCATGTTTCGCCTCCAAAGCGAGTTTTTCTAGTGCGGGAATAGAAGTGTTGGCAAATTTCCATGGCACACTTGAATGCAGCTGTGTACGCACACCAGCGTAAGGATGTCACCCACTCGTACTGGATATCATTCACTCTATGCTAAAATGCATTTCTGTGTTTGGAAGCAAGCGAGATTGGCCCGCCGACAAGCTAAACTAATGTTGCAGCGAGCATATTTTACAGCATATACACTGGTATAACACACATATTAATATTTAGTGAAGTCGAGAAAGACGGTATTTATTCATTTATTTAAAACAATAACCTATTAGAGTTTTAAAAATAAAATCAAGTATTTAGGTAACATAAAGTCAAGTATTGTTAAACATGACAGTTAAAAATGCACTTCCAAAAAAGCAGCGACGAAACCGGTCGCCATTTTTTGTTAAAGAGGGTTTGTCAGTAACTTGTGAACGTAACTATTAAGGTAACTTTTGATCTGACTTTAATTACTTTTAAACTCAAGTAATCAGTAAAGTAACTGAGTTACTTTTTCAAAATAACTGGCAAAGCTGCCTGTGAGTGAACAACAGCTCTAATTATATTTTTACTATTTTATGTTGTATTCCATTCCTGAGGTTTTGCTATTACTAGCTATAAGCGCGCACTCATCTTTGCAAGCGCAGCTGACACCCCCACAACAACATCCCGCTTGTGTGAGAGATGACAATCCTTCACAGTTATTTATTCCAGTTGGATCAGTTTGAAATGTGACCTACATACTGTACAATGGCCCATAATCTATAATACAAATGTAGACTTCATTTTTAAGAAACTGCGCTAGAGAAGCCTGTCATCTCTAAGTGAGACAAGAGATGACCACAATTAGTCTGAGACACGTTTACCTTTCATCTGCTGTTCAGGATTCAGAGTTATTTGATCTGCTGTTGGAAAGATTAAGGCTATATTTTATTCCTCTGGCCCCTTCGATTTGGATCATTTGGGATAATTTTTTTGTGACTATGAGCATGTGCAGTCTAACCACACTTCTCCATTTGCACAAAACGGTTATTCTCTGCAACGGAAAGGGCCGTCTAACGTTGGATCCAAGTCCTTTTGGTACCACCGTGGGTAGGTGGGCTAAGATATTACAAGACACTGGAGTAGAAATTCATATATATATATATATATATATATATATATACGTCTATTTTGATTTGTGTATTATGTTATCTGTTTTTAACATTTAGGTCCTGATTTAGATCATAAATCGCAGGTGCTACAGTGAATTCTGTGTCCTGTTCACTTTAACAGAGCAGATTGTGCACCCTGCTGGTGGGCATTTGATGTGATTTATAAAAAAACTTATCTTTAACTGAGATTCCAAATAGCGGGCACTAATTTGCTTAATCACTCCATATTTTTTGTTTGATTGTAGACGGCTCATCCTGTGTAACATTGCATTTAAAACCTGGGACAGCACGTCCGAAAAACTGCCTGGGAGAGGCCAAACCAGACAATTATCACAATACACTGAAATGACCCAGACACATTATTCTGAAAAGTTGAAAAGGGTTTTGTCATAGGCGATATGGCATGACTCCTTCTTGTGACTGCCTCCAAATCAGCTATTAGATCATTTCGAAGATGCAAAAGTGCATTGTTGATTATAGAATGTCATAATAGTTTTGGTCTATGACATTTTAAATATGTTTATACTGGCGGAAACCTCGTCCTGGTTTTACACAGTGGTGCTATTTGTACATGTCTTTCAAACGCACCATTTTGATGCAAACTCAATGTCAGGTTTTATAAATCAAATGTCCTATAACAGTACTTATTTATTCTATTTGCATAATACTCGTCACTGAACAAACAAAATTAATGAACTACATAGAAATTTAGTGTGTTCGGCGAACAAGATCCTGGGTGTGCCTGGTTAGTAGATTACATTCCATGAGTTTACAGGCACAATTTAGTTTGCACCCGTTTGTACATGTGCAAACCTTTAATTAATCAAGCCCTTATAGTTTATTATTTCCCCATGACAGATAACAGTTCCAGTCCTCCTTTAAAGAAAATCTGAGAATTAGCTATTTCAGTATTCTCAGTAATCTCAGTTGGAGTTTTATAAAAGTGGGGATTCATTTTGAGTATTAGAAAAAAATGACACAAGAGCCTTTTTTTTAGTATTTTCTTAGTGCTTTAGTGATGTCAAGATAGTATAATAGACAGCTTTGTGTCCGCAGTATGCATGCCCCTTGTGATGCTAAAAATATTGTGGAAGCAGGCTAATAATTTCAGACTTGTTACGGTCCAAATTGAAGCTGAAAGTCTTGACATGTTTGTTCTGAGATAAGTACATAACAGATATATATATACATTAACTGTTTTTGATGTAAGTAGAGAGACCATAAGGAGGATTAGAACCAATTATTATTAAAGCCTATTTCATCCATAAATCCTACAGTAACAACTGCATTTGGCTGGCTTAACTTCTCTCTCGTTTTTTGGAGTAGCTCCTCGGGCACTCGGGGAGGGGATACACTGTTTAATGCAAAGCATTCGTTGTTACTAAATCTTGTCTTGGGGAGGGGTTACTGACATGGGGGGGACAAGGCAAAGAAAAGCCAGTTGTGTCAGCAAAAAGGAGCTGGCAGTGCCTTTGCGTTTCTGCCGCTCAATGGGTGACAGGACGTTGGTCGATATATGGCTCTGCTTTTGTCTGGATGCCTTCTTGCCATGCAACAATGTTACAGTCAGCGAGCAAAAACTGGTTGGATGCTAGTCATGGGAGAACTGAACAGGGTGTAGCATTTGCCTAGGCTGATCACGTTGGGTTTAGGACAATGGCGGTGTTGGACAACCACAGCTGGCAGTACGCCCAAGCAGGGAAAGTACTGATCAGACTTTCAGGTAATGTGGTTCTTATTTTACACTCATTTTGTGTTTATTTGCTTGTTTGCTAAAATAAAGGTATGGTAGTCAGCCTAACATGCAAGACGAATTTTCTCATAGAAGCATATCTAAAACTCAATTTGTGACTTTATGGCTAAAAACTCACTACAGTACATTATTATTTTATGTAGCTATGAGTTATTGTCATACTAGGACTCCATATTTGCTCCAAATTGCTGTCTAAGGTAAACTGTGTTATGATATTGCTTGCAGATAGCTGGTTAAATATGATTGAAAAATGGTGGTACAGTGAATATATTCGTAAATACAGTACATGGCCCTATTACATCTCCTATGCTGCATTATTTAAAGGCACACATACGATTTGTCAGGCCATTGAGCATATGCTTTCCATTAGTAGAAAATAAAATACTGACACAGATGGCCTAAATGATGCATCGGTTGCAAATTCTATTTGGAACTCATTTGGAAAGTGCAGCTTACGAGCATAGCAGCTAACTGCAAGACTCTTAGTGGTTTATTTTTGTCTTAATAAAGATATGAAAGTGACTGACAAGATGATGGAATGAAACACAAAGTTTGCAGTCGGCAAGATCCCTAGACTGTACTCTCTTCTCTATAATAGTATTAATAGAATGTGTTTGGTGCTTTCAAATTTTGTTGCGCAAACTATTACACAAGACCAAGCCGAATCTGAAAGAATACTATTGTGTGAAGCATATCATAACAATTGCCATTAAGGTTGTAGTTCTGTGAATGTGAAATATGGGTCACTGTATATGGAAAAATTATTTTCATATCTACGGATGGTTTAATTAACAGGCATGTTGTATGTAAGATAAACTCACTGTACACAATCAACACCTCGAGACTACAACTGTTTACTCAGTTTACTTCTTACATACATAAACTGCCACACGGATCTTAAAGTACTTACCTAACCAGTTGTTACTTGCTGAATCTGCAGTTTGTAATTACCTTCTAATCGAACGAATGATGTTAAGGCAAGGCAAGTTTATTTGTATAGCACATTTCATGTACAACACAATTCCAAATGCTTTACATAAAACATTAAAAGCATTACAGAAAGAGAAACAAAATATTCATTACATTGCAAAAAATCACAATACAATCATCTAAAATAATTGGATTAAAATTAATGTTAAGATTTCTGCCTCAAAGACTAGTAGTGTGTTATAATGCTGGGCTTGTGGAGTAATGGAATACATGTAATGGTGTTACATAATGAGGATTAGAAATATATTTTTTTTATTTGTAATGGAATCAGGTACAATGTAAAATCTGATTGGTTAAAACAACAACAGCAACAACAAAAGTTTCAACGGTGTGTGTGTGTGTGTGTGTGTTCAACGCCATTACATTTACATGGCAACACATTGAAGTCTGGACAAAAATAGGCTACTGCACATGTCATAAATATACATATACTGTATATATTAGCATATCTGGTATTGGAATAATCTAATAACCCAAAAGTAATACATGTAATTAAGTTACATTACTTTAAAATCATACTATCCCTATTATTACTAACTACATTAATTTAACTGTAACTGTTTTAACCCTGAATGTTTAATAAACATCAAACCTTACATTTTCATGAAACTTAAAATTCCATTTGGTTTGCTATCCTTCCTGTTCTATATAAACTTAAGGAGAGGTCATTGTGACGACCTTTCACATAAATGTCGTCTTCTTCTTCTTCTTTTTAACCTTAGTAGCTATTGCTTATTCAGCTACTGTCGACCCTGGACTCAGGGTTTCTTAAATAAGTTAGCATTAAGTACTAGTAAGTGATGCAGAGGGTTGCCAAAAGTGAGGTCAAGGGGAACATTAACCATGAAGGGGAGGGACAGAAAGCGGTCCAATGTGTCGTGAATGATGAGAACTAAGCCAATGGGAATTACTTGGATATTTGTTAATTCTGCTCAGAGGAAATGTTGTTAATCAGGCTCACCAAGGTGTGAAATGAACAGAGTAGCAGCTGCAGCAGCATCATGAAACCACATGCATTGCGTAAAGGCTACTAGAAAACAATGCAGCAAATACACTGCTCGAATTATACACTTCATTGTCCTCGCAATTAGCTCTGTAAAATAGCTTCAATAAAATAGCTTCAATAAAAACCTCCAATCTGCTTTTCTCTTGAAGCTGCTTTTAAAATGCAAACAAACCAGTAAATAAGATTCCCTACATCACAACAAAATTCCCTACATTTCTCATTTATTGTGACATACAAATCTAGCCTTGTTTCTATGTTTTGGGGTTATATCCAAGGGTTGTGGTAGGATCGACGTGTTATTTTTACAGTAAGTCACACTGTAACAACAATATGAGAAACCAAATGAAAGTTGAGCTTACCACAGTCTTCAGGCCTCCTGCCAGCTACGGCTGAAGGTCACACAACTACACTTAGCCTCTATTAAAGAGGGGTAGTTTATTTAGCTGCTGCTTTTAACTTAAGTTTTTCCTTTTAGTTTAAAATGTCTTAGTTTAACCAGGATCCCATGCTGTATTAAGACCAAAGGTAGAATTTGGGTCTGTTATTGTGCCTATTGGTGTTTTACATAATAAATCCTGCTAATCCTTATTAGCTGCATCCTATAGCTAAATTAGCTAGCGAGCTAACTGGAGATTGTCCCCTCTGGGTCTCTCTGTTGCGATGCTATTGTTGGAATGAAGGATTCTTACCATTTGCGTGTTCATGCCGTTGATTAATAAAACATACAATGAGATCAGTGAATTCAGGCATTTTCTTTACATTTATTCACAAAATCGCGGACAGGAGAATGGCATCCACCCGCGCCATCTTGTCTCTCTCACTGTAAAGTTTCCCCGGCCCGCCTGTGGATAATATTCTCTTTATTCTCCAACGTTACCTCCCAGAGTCACATGACTACGCCCCCATTTGTCACAATGATATCTCAATACAGTTGGCCAACCATGCCCCTCCCATCTGTCCTGTAGGAGAATCAACACCCTTTAAACATTTGAATTGTCACATCAAAACTATACTGAGTAAATCAAAGCAATTTTGTCCAATCCTAAACAGTTATAACTAAATCAAAACAGTTATAATTAAATTGAAACAGAATATTTCCTTCACTAACTAACTAACCACAGAGGTGTTGATACACTGCTGCCTGAGATTGGCTTCATTGACCGTATTGCTCAACATTTGATATGATGCTGATTAGCTGGCTAACTAACTATTCATATAGCGCTCATACACGTTCATCCACTTCTGGGTATATCGCTTGAATTCACTTGCATCCACACGATGCCTGCCCACTCCCCACTATACATACTGAGCTCCCCATTCAAGTGACGAAACACACAACATAGTTCCGATCCAAGTGTGAAAATTATGATTCGTTTATAATCTCCGTTCCCGATTGCCATTCCCCAATGTTTCTTTCCCACCATATCTGACCAAAGTGAGCACAACCAGGGCAATATGACAAATACTGTACCTTCTAATTCTTACATTTCACAACACCCTACGGTAATGGTTCAAATACTCGGCTTGAGACCCACAAATGATGTATGAAGGAGCCATCAAATTCATCAGTCTCACTGTGTGACAGTTTCCATCAGTTTCATGCAGCTGTGATTAAAAATAAATCTCTTATGTGAGATTAGAATAGCTGCCTCTGGAGTTGGAACAAAGTCACGCATCGGTAGTAGTATGGAAATTTAAAACCTTTACCTTTGTATGTGTGTTTGTGGAGGGGGGTAGGCGGTTGGGAATAGCAACCAGGTGTAGTAGATGAGGGGGACTAAGGCCTTAATTTGGCCTTTTGACCTTACTGTGACCCAGTCATGCTGAGTACAAATGTGAATGCACATTTTGACTAATAATGATGTCGTCCACTTCCTTTTGATGATCCCACAGAATCATAAATGATGTGTGGTTGTACTGAACACACATGCGGTTTGGCTCATAATTTGCAATGATCTTGAGGTTACATTGTTATGACTCCGATGACGGGCATCATGTGGTATGCTAGGTTGAACAGATGCATCATGTAGAATCATGTCGAATCTAGGTTGTGGTCTAAAGCAGCAGTTCCCAATGACCGGGCCGCGGACCAGTACTGGTCAATGTGCCACTTGCTACCGTGTCACACAGAGACTGAGTAAAAAATTAGGGATGCACGATAATGCTATTTTCAACCGATGCCAATAAACCAATTTAGAAAGTGCTAATGTTGATAACCGATAAGTAAGCCGATAATTGTTTGCAAAATTAACTTGAACGCAAATATACTTTCAAGTCCTACTGTAAGTGTAATATGTACAAATACATTGAAACATTGTGTAAAGCACCATGAAGCTGAATTTTATTAATATCTTTGCTTCAAAGACAACCAGTAACTCATTTTGAGTTTGCCAAAACAAAACAATCATGTTTTTAAAATGCAACAAAAAATTTGGGCAGACACAGTACAGAAAGCCCATGCTGGCGACTGCCATGTCGCCATGATGCATCTTTTGTGAACATGAGGTCACGCGCATTGTGATGTCACAAATATGCGACACTACCATAGGAGAGGGGAGGGGTTGAGGAGTTGGGCACAACTTGAGCCACAACCATAACAGATGGACCAACATGGCATTTCTATTATTATCGGCGGATTTCTTTATTATCTGGTTTATCTGTATGATGTCAAATTGATTGATATTTGCCGATAATTATCGGCTGATTTCTTTATTATCTAGTTTATCTGTTTGACGTCAAATTGGCCGATAAATGCAGATAATTATCGGCCACCGATATTATCGTGCATCCCTATAACAAATATTTTGGTCAGCTCCTGCACAAAGAAGTGTCTCTGCTTTTAAAGGCTGCAGCTGAGCGATACTTTTTAACCATCAAGGACCCTCAAATTTTGAAAATATACAAACACATTTGTAAACAAACTAGGTGATTTGGCCCTCTCAGTGCTAGAAGATTTTCAGACAACTAATCTGCGTTATTGCTTGAAATCAGAAGAATATGCAGACATTGCCAAAAAAATGAAATAAAATAAATGCTCTTAGCATTTTCAACATCATATCTCTGCGAAGTGGGATTTGATTGTTTATATTATATTGATGCCTTCTTAAAATAATTGCCTACGTCATTTTTCTCAGATTTTTCAGGAAACGCAAACAAAATAACATTTGAGATGATTTAGGCAAAAAAAAAAAAGACTTAGGCAATTATTTTAAGAGGATGGCGATATGTCAGTCCGTTAAAATATTACTTTAGGTGAATTTGGTGAATTGTGGTGGGGAAAAAAATGTTGGATAGGATGGCTGATACTAAAAGATGACAGTTTTTAGTTGGGTTTCATTCGGTTAAAAATGGGAGACATTTTTGTTACTACACTTACAATTACATTTCCATTCCCATTACATTTCAATTAAATTCTCATTACAGTCAGTACATTTATTTCAGTTTCATCTCATTGAAAGAACTTGTACACAGCATCATTTTGGTTTCAAGGATGTCTTCAGTCTGTGGTGTGAAGAAATGTTAGAAGAAACTCAACTGAAACAATAAAAATAGCAAAACAGCCCAGTGTGTGTGTTTGGTCCAATTTAAAGTCAAATGGATGTTTACATAGGTCACGCATCAATGTGAAGATTAGCATTTAGCCTCTAATAGAGTAGACAAAGTGCATAGTGACTTTCCAAAAAGAAGAAGTCAATCTGATGGAATTTCCCCCCCATGCCCTCATTGCATGTGAAAAGTTTAACATGCAATGAGGGCATGGGAGGAAATTCGTTATACTTTGATATCAAACAAAACGAAGACATCCTACTGAGACCTAATTTTAAAGCGAACCATGAACTTGTTCAGTCCCACGCACATTCTGTGACCTCAACTTGTAAGCTTCAATTTTGTCTCCACTCTGTATTCAGTGGTTTTGGGTTGCCTCGAACATCACATCTAAAAACCAAGCGGAGGCTGACCTTTGAATGATCTATTTCAAATCACTGAGAACTCGGTGATTTAAAAATAGCGCACAAAGTGTCATTTGAATGAGGAATGATACTATGGATGAAGGCAATAGTCTTTTGAGTTGTGACGGGAGACCGTGTCTTTTTGTTCCACTTCTTAGCTTAGTTCCTCCAGCATGTGATAAAAGAAATTGTAGTACGTTCCCGCTGTATGAATAGTTTTTATATCACAAAGGGGAAACTGTGGACGCACTGCAGTGTGATGTATTGTAATTCAATGGAGAAGTTTGAAGTGGTTCTGAACAAAAATGAAACGATAAAGTAACCGACTGTACTGTACTGTACTGTATTGTACCACTATTGTTTCCCCAGCATACTTAAAATTAGTATGTCATGAAGCGGAGCCAAAAGTACTGCTCGTTGAAAAAGGCGTAAATGGAACACTTTAAGGTTACCTATCAGGGTTATAGTATGTTTTATTTTTATTTATTTATTTATTTTTGTAGTGCAGAGTTATGGATTTTCACTTGCATGCAATTATGCAATCACATATAATGTTGTGCATCTGCCTGCATACGTGTGTTTCTGTGTGACTTATTATATTTTTTATTTTGTTTTGACTGTAGTATTTTTAAAGATGCATTGTGCAGTTTAAAAAAGGTCATATTCAAGCTTTTTCTACATCATGCATGCTCCATCAGATGAGTACAACAAGCCCTGAATGTTTTACTCTGACTGCACCTATCAGCTTTTGTCTTCCCTTTATAAAAGAGCGTGCGGACCCTCACACTCCACAGTTTCTTTGGCGAGGGGAGGAGCCTAATTTTTCTTACCTCATTTGAAGTCATGTCTTCGTTTGTCAACTGTGGCTGTTACTTTAATAGCATGCACGTACTCGCACCATGAACGAGCCTGACACATGCTGCAGTTACGCTTTGGGCCAGAAGTGGCAGTCGCGAGTAAAAAAAAGTGACAAACTGCACAAAGATCCTTTATAATTTACTTAGTTTTAATTAGTTTTTAGAGCAGGTTTATGAATTTGTCTTTTTCAAAATTGCTTTGTTCAGTTTTTGTGGCGTTCAAATAAAAAAAAAGATCCTTAAGTATTGTGTAATAAAATAATCAACATTCTTTCTTCATGATTTACTACCTGTCATGCTCAGCTGATCATCTAGATAAAGGATGTGTCACAATCTTTTGCGGAGACACCTTTCCACCCTCTCTGCTTTTCTAGCCGTCTATCCATCCATCTTCTACAACAAATAAAAAATTAGAAAAGAGCCCACAGTGACCAAGACTTTAAATTGCAGGTAATATTAGCGGGACTCTGACTGTCTGTAAAATGGATTGCTCTCATTATGAGCGTGCCATGCACAAGCAGTCTGTGATTGAAAATGTTTGATTCATGCTTGGCAGTCTTGCAAATGAGTTTATTTGAAGTGAAGAGAGATGATTGCTGCTGTGATTGTATTGTTACCTTTGTGTTAGTATGTGCAATTATGGATGCTGATGGCATTTCATGAATGACAGCGTGTGAGCTATATTGGTCTACTTTAATCCTGCAATGGATTGTTGAGATGATCGGTTACATTTGTCGCAGGTATGCCGTTTTGCTGGGCTTCTGGTGGAATCTCTTCTTTATTGCACCTTTTGGAGGCGTATCCAAGTGCTTCACCTCTCTGGACCACATAAACTGGGTCCAACAAAGGCTTTGACCCCTGAATTGAAACTCAGCAATGTATTTTTGTTATTATTTGTTCCTAGCCTTGCATGACTAATCGATATGGTTTTCCAAAAGTCCATTCTGGCCATGATAAATAATGAATTTAATTCATATAAATTGATACTGTCTCGAGTTCTCTCAACACATTCCTTGATTTTATGTATGGGGAATATGAAGTTTGGCCATAAAATTTCTCTAGCAGCGGAGTGCCTCGATTCTTTTGTGCTTTCTCGTATAAAGTTTGTTATATTTGAATACTTCCAGCCTCTGGAATATCATATGTTCGAACATCAAAGATGACTTTTGAGAGCATGAAAATGAGAGTTCACAGTAAATGTTAGGCTTACATCTTTGATGTTGAATAAGTCCAGACAGAACTGGAAGAGGCTAGAAACTTGTGAAGAATGATCCCTCTGTTTTTGTAGAAAATGTGTGCTTTTATTTCACATTTGTATTTGCAGCTCACAAACATCTCTTTCTGTACTTGGGATGTTTTCATCATAATTTGGTCTTACTTTGCATTTTGCATTTGAGGGAAAAAAATTAATAAATGTGAGCAGCGATAAAACAGAGGCTTGGCTTTGGCAAGACAAACCTCATAGGAAGCACAGTGCGGGAAGAGGCACTTTCTCTTTTCTGGCAAGCTACGTCAATGTTACCTAAGAGATGCAAAGACACATTTAAAAAAAAAAGCAGCCCAGATCGTAACTGAGCTTTTGCGCCTGGAAATATGGAGCTGATGTGACTTGTGACTTTTGTTCTGGGAATATGTACCGTGTATATATAAACTACTCACAAAAAGTTAGGTTTTCAGATGAAATTTCTATTTTATCCTAAAATTACTTTTAACTTTGCCTTCTCTAACTTTTGAGTACAATCTGCTCACAATTTGACACCATGAGACTAAAACAACACCAAACCATTGATAAATAAATAAAAAAGTACCCCACCATTTTAATGATTTATTGTCTAATTCCTTCTCTTTTTAACTTCTGTTGCTAACCGGAGTTCAATAATTCACCCAAGAAAACTATCAGCACAATGGTGACAAACGAAATAAGAATTAATGGGGCCGTAGAGGAATGATTTTTTAAAATATTATTTTAATAATATTTAGAAATAGACCGATAATCGGCCATGGCGCCGATATTGGGTACTTTGACGAATATCGGTATCGGCCTTTTTTCAAATCTGACGGTAGTTAGAAGGTAAATCTAAAACCATTTTAATCTCGTGGAGTTATTTATTTAAATTAACTTTATAAGAAATGCTACTAACCCTGGGAACCTTCTGAACCTTTTGTTTTTGTTCAACATTAAAACAACGAAATGTGAAAGTTTAAGAGTTCAGGTATTTTTAAATTTGGGTAAAAAAAAAATGACCGTAGAAAACTATATGTATATATATAAAAAAATTCTGCATTTTGAAAGGTCGGAAAAAATGTTCACTAAACATGCTTTAAGACATTACAACAGAGTCAAGATTGGCATTTGTATTTTTAAAAAAAAATGACGCCAATATTTTTTCCCTCCTTTTTACTGAAAAGGAATATCGGCTCCAAATATCGGTTATCGGCCACCTTGAGTACTAAAATCAGCATCGGTATCGGCCCTGAAGAAACCATATCGGTTCATCACTAATAATATTTTACTGCCAAGCTATACTGACAGTTTTAACATATATGACAAGTGTTGTTGTTTTTAAACTGCATACTTGACCTTTAAGACTCAAAAAGTTGTCATCCCTGCTTTTTGGGAGAGTATCCAAAATTGTTCCCGTTCCATGCTTACAAAGATAAGAACACTGTACCTTTGGTTATTTTTATGGCGCTGCTTCACTGTGTCCAACACAGGATGTTTTGCTTCTGTACAGTGTACGATGAAGTCTCAAGGCTATCTAGACATTCGGGAGCAAAATGAGCTGCCCAGTGTGGGAAGGCTTGCGCTCAGTTGCACATCACGGGTCCCCAACAGGATAATCACCCAACGTGCCTCTAGAAATATCTAAAGAACTATTGAATCAGTGTGGAGTCAATATTAACAAAAATGGCCTATTTGTAGATAAGTCTAATATAATTGTAAATGTGAAGTAAATTCAATATGTAGCAGATTTCCACAGTGATATAACTGACATGCATGCATGAGTGTGAGTGACATATCTACCTTGCCTCCTCAGCCAAAGAGATGCTACCCAGGGAACTTTATGCATGCCTAGAATAACAAATGAAGCTGAGCTGCAATGAGCTCATTCTAACTTGGCCACATCATGTTGGCTTAAACGAAAACGTCATATCACTGTAACTTGTCAATGTTGCGCAGGTCCTCTTTTTTTCTCGTTCTTGTCTTTCTGACCTCTTCGCTTGTGCTGTTTGTTGTAGGCTTTCATCGCAATGAAGACATGAAGGCCATTGATGTGCTTCCCATCCTCAAGGAGAAGGTGGCCTTTCTCTCAGGTCAGACACTTACATCAAAATATCACATCATATAACAATATAACTGTGCTGCTTAAGTGCATAATTGCTGCTGTGTAATTTAGTTTACAGTATATCATTTCTTATAATGTAGCTGTACTCCAGAAATGACTGTCTTGTGCAAATGAGCCACTCAAAAGCCCTCTCTCTCTCTCTCTCTCTCTCTCTCTCTCTCTCTCTATATATATATATATATATATATATATATATATATATATATATATATATATATATATATATATATGCATAATAATAATAATACTGTAAAACCTAAGGCCCGACCGATATGCATCTTTTGAGGGCGATGCCGATACAAAATTTTGGGCAGAAAAAAAATACAGATTACTCCGCCCATTATTTTAAAATATGTATTTAATGCATAACATAATCATGTTTGATAATCTGCTGAAGCCCACGGTCATCTGTTTTGGTGGTGCATCTTCTCCTGTCACATTTTGCCCTTCTACTAGACATTGATATGCTTGGACACCGCAGTCTGTGAACAACCCAGCCTGCTTGTCTATGAACTTTTGTGGCTTATCCAGCCTATTGATCAATGATGTTCTTCTGGCCAGTTGTCAAGGCTGCAGTCTTCCCCATATGGAACCGAACTGAGACAAATGAACCAAACTGAATTACACTTGGGGAAGCCTGCGTAGATGCTTTGCGTTTAGTAGATGACACTCAGTAAAAAAAAAAAAAAGAAGAAGAAAAAAAGTAATTGATTTTGTAACAGTATTCAATTTTTTTTAAATCCTGTTTTTGTCAGTTTTATGAGCTGGAAGCCCAAATTATGTAAAAAAAAATAAACAAATGAATACTTTAAATCACTTAAATTGTGGGCCCTCAATCTCTAATCTATGGAAATTTGACTTTTTGAATTGAATTATTGAAATAAATAAACTTTTCCATGATATTAAATTTTTTGGAAAATAATCTGTAATAATAATGCATCAGATTTATATAGCGCTCTTTTTAGACACTCAAAGACGCTTTACAATGGAACGGATACATTATTCATGCACTCACACATTCACACTGTGGTGACGGTAAGCTACTTAAGTAGCCACAGCTGCCCTGGGGCAGGCTGACGGAAGCGTGGCTGCCAGTGTGCGCCTACGGCCCCTCCGACCACCACCAACCGTTCGCACCTTCCATACACCAATGTGTGTGAAGTGCCTTGCCCAGGGACACAACGACACACGATTTGGGGAGAGAGGGGATCGAACAGCCGACTTTCTGGTTAATGATCTCTACACCCTGAGCCACGGCCGCCACATAGCTCAGGTGGTAGTGTGGCTGTCTCTCAAGCTGAAGGTTGTGAGTTTGTTCCTCAACCTTTGACTTATTTTTTTTCCCCTCAATACTCTCTTCCAAGTGTAATAAATATTAGCCTACTCAAAAACTGAATCTATTTAAATAGGGTCAAATTTACTCCTCAAAATACCACTGTCGAAGTACCACTGTCTTCAGTGCGAAAAACTGTTTAATTAATATTAAAGAAAAATCAGCAAAAAAACTTTACATGTTGTTTTTGGGGGGGTTTGTCAGAAAACATTTGAAGTGCATCAATTAGCTGAAATAAATATCATAAATAAACGAGGATGCCCCTGGCACCTACTATAGTGAATGTGCAATTACACTTTATACGGCAAAAAAATAAATAAAAATAGTGTTCCCCGGGTCTTATGCCACCCAAAAGACTAGCAGTGTACATTTATTTTCCTCATTATCCTTCCTTTACATAATGTTAAAGTTATTTTGTAATAGTAGTCAATCTGATTAATGAATCATTGAAAAGTGTGAGTTTTATTGTCGATTGTGTCTTAAAGCAAGTCTTGAGGCACTTCTTTTGCGCAGCCAGCAGAGGTGCTGGTGAGTGAGCCTAAAATAGTTTGGTGTAAAGAAGAAAAACATGACATCACCTATAAGAACTTGAGCTAGACCTTGGCTGTGGCACAACTTCGTCAGGCAAAAGTATTCTGCTCAGTCCAACACAGGCATCAAAACAGGAGCTCAGAACATCTCCCACTGCAATTCAAATTGAAGTCATGACCTGATTAATAGATTCATGTTCCCCATAGATGATTAAGCAAATGTAGTAATCGCATTCCAGAATGTATTTCAGTTCTGGCAATGATTGAATCTCTCGCGCAGGAGGCAGAGACAGACGAGGAGGTCCTGTTCTCACTTTCCCAGCACGGAGCAACCATGACAGAATACGAGCGGAAGACCTGCGCAGGCTCGTAGCCTACCTGGCCACTATCCCCAGGCAAGAATTACACAAAGCATGTGCGCCCTCATACAGTACATATGCACCATCAAACACACTTTTAAAGGGATGCCGGACTCATTGAGCCATTTTCAGCAGTAAAAAGCTCCGTTTGCTGACCAAACCCAGAAAACAGGTGAGCCATGATTGGTCGTTACTTCCTCAGCACAGGTGACGTCAGCTTCAGTCGACAGGAAGTGGACATTTTATAAGTTATCAAATTAATTCTGGACAAAATATTAACTTTTTACTGCTGAAAATGGCTCAATGAGTCAAGTATCCCTTTAACCCTCTTATGGTCATTGGTTGATAAATGCTAACTAACAAAAGTGGTTGGTTGCATTCACAGTGACTTGACATACTGATTAATAGGTCTTGGCTGACTTTTTTTTTTTTTAAAGTTGATATGGTTTAAGATTGTTTTGCTGCCTATTTTCTGTAATTTTGAAGTTTACTAAGGGATTTTCATATGATGAATGTACTCAAAGTGAAACCCTCTTTATTTTGTATTGTTTCCCATTTTTCTCATTGTCTTAGTGAGTGGGTTTCGTTTTATGTTTTTTTTCCCTTGCTCTCTCTCTCTCTCTCTCTCTGTCCCGCTATCCCTCCCCTCTTTTTTTCTATCAAGCCCTTTGGCGGCTGTGGATCTGTTTTCATAGTGAGGTCAGAGCGAGTTACAGCAGGAGGCCCTGCGTCTGTTTTGCTATCCTAACTGGACAGATTCTGATTTAAACCTTTTAACAGCGAGAAATTACCTTTTATGGACTTAGAGGGCAGTGGGACTCGTGGTAAGCAGTGGTGGAATCGGAATGTTCAACTGTTGCAACTAGATGCTTTGGGATCTTTTTACTCCATTTACATTGTGAAGTATTTCTGAATAGAGCTTTACTTTTTATATGCTTATTGATGTACTACAATGTGACGTGGTTAATCAGAAATGGCTGGAAATGGAAAAAGTCACATTCTTTCTTGTTGTGTGATCTCTACTGCAGCGAGGAGGTGGTCCGACATGGCTTCACCGTCATTGTGGACATGCGTGGCTCCAAATGGGACAGCATCAAGCCTTTGCTGAAAATCCTGCAGGAGTCGTTCCCTTCCTGCATTCACGTCGCCCTCATCATCAAGCCAGATAACTTCTGGCAGAAGCAGAGGACCAACTTTGGCAGCTCCAAGTTTGAGTTTGAGGTGAGGGGGTGGATATGTCTGTTTGACTGTTCAGCAGGCGCATAACTGCTATACTTGACTGGCCTGGACTTAGTCCATTGTACATATACATTATATTATTATCAACTTTGAAGTTTTTCTTTTTGGAAATTTCGTTTGATATCGCTATCAGTCCTATTTTGTCAGTGCTAATTACATTGCCGCTCAGTGACAGTGGCACTGTACTGTCCCATGTGGTCATGTGAGGCTGGTATATTTAGTCCTGACCCAGTTACTATGGAAACTGGATATATAGGACACCATGATGCATTTCACCCCAGCGGTGAGTTGAACTACTGTAGGAGAAAAGCAACTTGTTGTTTAAGACTAGCAAGTTCAAGATGGCATAGAACAAGTAGCTGGCTCATTATTTAGGGCTCCTTATAAATGTTACTCGTACTGTTACTCGTACGGCTATGGATGTTTGTTTTTTCCAGACCGATACTAGTACGAAGTAGTCACCGATACCGATACAAATTACATGAAATTAATGGCAATTTTCTATTCTTTTAATATGTAATTATCTAGTTACTGACCGTAAAACGGCCACAAGAGGCCACGATTGCAAGTAACAATACCTAAAATAAGGTTGGTATCGGCACCTGTCCGTATATTTATATCGACATTAAATTTTTTTACTGTGTGTGCAAATTTTGGAATATGATGGCAATCCACCTGTTTTTTTTTTTTATGCTTTTGTTTTCATTTTTTTTTCTTTCATTGTTTTTGTTCTATTGTATGGGGGGGGGGGGAATCTTAAAAAAAATAAAAATAATTAAATAAAAAAAGAAATATATATATATATATATATATATATATATATATATATATATATATATATAAAGCTGGTACCCGGCACAGATACCGACAATTTCTATCAGTGCTTGTCCATTCCTACTTCTGGCTTTCATTGTCGAGAAATGCCACACATTGTCAGTAAGGTGGGGGCTTTAGGACCCAGATGCGGGAAGGCAGAGCAAGGAGGCAGAGGTGCAGTCCAAAAAGAGGTTTTAATTTCTAATCAAAAAAAAAATAAAATAAACTGAACTAACAAAAGATGAAGCTAAACATGACAAAACAACTAAGGCGAGACTAACAATATGACATGGATCCTGATAAGGTAACAAGGTCAGCGTGACGTGGCGAAAGACTTACGACAGTGGCAACAGCAAAAATTAACCGACACAGACAGGGGGGAGACAACCGACTAAATACACCAACACTAATGACATGACAAGACACACCTGGCTGAGGGCACTGATTGGATGACACATGAGGGTGATGGGGACACAGGTGGACACAGACACCACACGAGGAAGGGCAAGTGACCAGAAACGAGAGGAGTAGACTTTTCACAATAAAACAGGAAATGACAAGACAAGGGGAACACACAAGGAAAACATGACAGGGAGTAAACAAAACTGAAAATAAACATGACACACATTAACGTTTGGCTTTACATGATCAGATGTTTCGCCAGATCAGCGATCAAAGAGTTTGAAAAAACGATAACCGATCACACAATCACAGGTTCGATTCAAAAGACGGAGCACTATATCTATTCAAAAAGCAAACTGAACGAGTGGTGTAGTGGTTAACGTGCTCGCCCTGTAAAAAGCTTTTACATTTTTTTTTACTTTTACTAGTGTTATTCCGATACCGTTTTTTTGGCCCCCTATACCGATACCCAGTTTTGCGGTATCGCTACCGATACCTAGGTTTTTTTTTCATCATGAAAAAGCTGCCATGTCATTGGTTCAGAACATTCAAGGGCCAATAAGATATCTTGGCTCGGCATGCAGTGAACACATCACACATCAGTGAATGTCGTGCACAAGCAAGACACAAGATGCTGCATCCAAAGTCCTATATTAGCGACAACACTAACTTTTACTCAACAATCGAGAAAAATTACAGCAGCTCATCGATTTTGTATCAAATGCAAGAGATTGTCTGATCCCAATCAAGTCGATCAGATCAGTGTAAAATCTAATCACTGTATAAAAGTGTGTACCACATTGTTTGTGAGCGGCTAGAAATGACTTATACACAAATATTCTTTGCAACAATCTGAAGGTCTTGTTTCGTTTATGCCTGAGCAAAAAAACAGTAAATGTTGTTGAAATAAGTTATTTCATCAGGTGCAATTTCAATCTTAAAGTTTATACATACTGTACATAATTGGGACAAAACATTGTTGTTTGTTGTGCATTGTCATGAGTTTTATCAACAGTATATTACTTATTTTCAGAATGTTATTAATTCTTAATTTCCTCCGTCCCTCCGTATCCCTTTGTCTAATTAACGATAACAATGTCCGTTACATGAAGTGACTGGAATGTTTTCACACCTGTCCAAACAGTAGATGTGAAAATCCACGCAAATCTCGACATTCTTTGTGGTAGTTAAGTTTAACGGTGGGAAATCTTTTGACATAATAATGGTTTGGGTTTTGGGGATTGTGACGTGGATGATGATTTCTGTCCTTTTGAACTTGATTTTGTTTTTGTCTGCTTTGTAATTCCAACAGACAGTAATGGTCTCTCTGGAGGGTTTATCCAAAATTGTGGACCCGTCGCAGCTGACAGCCGACTTCGACGGCACCTTAGAGTACAACCACGATGATTGGATTGAGGTTTGGCTGCTTTCTCGAACCCGAAAACCAGCATTTAGTTAACACTTAGATTTAAACTCACTCAATGTATATTTTTCCACTTTGAAAATGCTTGAATGTTTCCATAGGTGCGGCTCTCATTTGAGACCTTTGCCAGCGATGCAGCACGAGCTTTGGCACGCCTGGAGGAGCTGCAGGAAACTCTGTCCCAGCGAGATCTCCCGCGGGACCTGGAGGGAGCCCGACGGCTCATGGAGGAGCATGCGGCGCTGAAGAAAAGGGCCACGAAAGCCTCGGTGGAGGAGTTCGACACGCAGGGACGCAGGCTGCTGCAAAGGCTGCAGTCCCAAACTGCGGGAAGCGGGACCGGTGTCGAAAGCGTGTACGGGAACCGAATTGGCGGCGACAGTGGAGAATCCAATGATCACCACCATGGCTTCTACACGCATGCCGATGCTCACAACCTCGGGACTAAAGTGACCAGTTTATTGGATAAGCTTCACGGGACACGGCAGAATCTTCAGCAGTTGTGGCACATGAGGAAGCTGAAACTGGACCAGTGTTTCCAGCTGCGTCTTTTCGAACAGGATGCAGAAAAGGTCAGAATGATTTGATGTACTTTTGCATGGGATGATACATCAGGCATAATTTAAGTTAAATTATCGACAAAACATCCTGCCGTTTAACCAGGAGATCGCGTCACCGCATTTTTTAAAACATGACATCATCTTCATGCATTTAAGTCAGCAGAACAATGTTGATACACGTGCTGGCTATTGGTATTGGTTCCCTGAAAAAATACAATATTGTTTTTGATTAGAAACTGCCAACAACGTGAGTATGAGCAGGCCCGGAGTGGCCGTTTTGGAGCGCCGGGAAAATTCCCGGTGGGCCAGGCTGGTTTATGGGCTGCTAGGGGCCGCTATTCTGGCCCGCGAAGCCAATTCTTGCACCCATTTAATACACAGCTAGAAACAACACCACTGTAGCTAAATTACATCCTGTCTGTACAAAATAGCACATTAAACACAGTAGCAAATGTTAATTGTAACTGCAACAAAGCATGTTGGGAATGTCGCTTCTCTAATGGTGCACTGTGAAATGCTGATGACATTAAAATCCGGTACAAAAGGCCACAAAGTAATTTTTTATTTAAGTGTCTTAGCCATTGACTAATTTGCATTCATTTGTATAATGTTACGTGAGAAATATAACATACATTAATTTGCACATACATAAGTGGCAATATTTTAATATTTTGTTAAAAAACATTTTATGTGATGTTCTTTAAGTACCTGTTGCTGTGTGGTGAGCCTGAAGTTAGCGTCAGTCTGCTAAGTAGTGAACTGGAAGTAGTTTGAATTGCTTTCAAATTAAGAGCACTAACAGGAAGTATCATGTGTAAAGCAGGGTTTTCGCTTTTAAATGTACTTTTTTTGAAAATTAAAGCATTAAATGTAATTAAAAAGCATCAAATACAATCTCTAGAATAATTAATTAAGTGAAAATTAAGTGAAAGTGTTATTTCTGGCTCGTTTGCAGGAAAGCTGCGTCACTAATGACAATGTATAAAACTGAACTGAATTAAGGCATACAACATTTTACAAGTAATATTATTTAGTAATAATAAATATGATGAACATTAGAATCAGAAATATCTAACTGGGGATTAGTTGTAATTTATAATGAACAAAATGGGCAGGAGTCCACACGTTTTTTCATGTTCCAATTAATTTGCTCTTAATCTGAAAAGAAAAATATACTGTTCCTGTCACCAATGTCCGACATGAAATGCTAATGCCACCTAGTGCCACGAGTGCATCTCAACCTAAATCTGAATCACTGTTTGATACTCTATTTTACTATACAGTATCTATTTTTGACCTAAATTAACTAAAAGATGCAACCGTATTTGTATTAGGTAAACATTTGTCCGCTTTCATGCATTTGGAGCAGACATAAAATATGCAATTAATTTATAATTAATTACAAGTTAACTATAGAAACCATGTAATTCAGTTTTTTTTTTTAATCGACTGACAGCCAAGCCGAATTATGCATGTGCGTATGTGTATGTATGTGTGTAGGCGTGTGGTTATATATTAAAGTTGCTTTAGAATGACATTAAATTAGATTTGCTGATAACCATGTAAAGTGTCTTATCCCATGTTATTTACACTTTCCCATTGGTCCCTTTTTGTCTGTTTGTCATACTTGTTCAAACAAACATTCAGTTTTTGATTTTTGATCAAATATGAAAATAGATGTCAGATGGAATAATAAACTAGTTTAGATTGAGACACTAATAAGGGCAAACTTGTACATAACCAATAAAATGTGTGCTTGTCTGAGCCATGAAAATCCAGGGCTGAAAATGAATCACGCTCCGGCCCTGGGTATGAGTATGTGTGTAAAAACAGTGGAAAATGTGTGTGATTGCATGTTTTTCATCAGTATTCCGTGAGAGTTGAGTGGCATGTGCAGAGCTGATAAATGTAGCTATAAGCGCTGTGCAGAGAGGCCTGCTGTGAAACGTCTCAGGTCTGTAATTTAACACACATTTCCATACACCAAGCATGTCAGCACGGAGCGAGCCACTGATGCCGATGGTACATGGTGGACACGGTGCATATAGGATTTGGAAAGTACTTGCATTTGGGGTAACATGCTTTATAATACTTGAAATGTTATAACAACACCAATTTGTTTTGACTAAAAATTGTATTTATGTTTTTTCAAATTGATAAAACCTAAAATATAAACATGCATACATCGGAACATACTCCACAACTTGTGTTTTTATTCGTCCTCTGGTATTACAAAACCATCACTTAAGTTTTTATGTCAAATAATATTTTTCTGTAGAAATATTTACCTAAACTTCAAAAGCTGTTAACTGAAAGTCCCTGAAGTGTGCTTGAATTTGACTGTAAAAAATAATAATGTGTCTGTCTACCAGTACCCTGTAGGGCTGCACGATTATGGGGGAAAAAAATAATTACAATTATTTTGGCAATAGTTGAAATCATGATTATTCAAACGATTATTTATTTTTTGGTACAAAAAAATGTTTAAGCATTTAAAGAAAAAATAGAAACACTATAATTATGCAAGTTCGTTTCGGATGAAGCAAAATTTATTAAATTAGTTTTTTTTATTATGCTGATTTTGTAATAACTGAAATTATAATTTAATTTCGATTAATTGCATAGCCCTACTACCCTATCTCTTGTCTCATATCTCATCAAATGAAATGTGTAAATTTTTGTACATTTTGTAGTGTTGTTATTAGGGGTGGGAATCTTTGAATGTCTCACGATTCGATTCCGATTTTTGGGTCTGCGATTCGATTCAGAATCGATTTTCGATTAACGATGATTTTTGCTTCAAAATGATTTGATTGACAATGATTTTTGCTTCAACCTATAAATAAATTGTAATGATCTACTCCAGTCTGACTTGCTAATGCTACTCGCGGCACTTTTATCACTCAAAAGAACGGCTCCACGCTGGAAAAAAAAACAACTTTTATTGGAATAACTTCGTGACTTTTTCTTTCTATTCTCTAATGTGGCTACAATTTAACAGTGTATTAGACCGCATGGAACCACACTGCCCCTCAGTGGCCAAACTGGGTACAACATGAACAGCGCTCCAAATAAAGGCACACTCAGAAAAAGGCAAGACAGTATAAAATAATTTAAATAAAATCGATTTTGAATCGTACTAAATGAGAATCGTGATTTTTATGAGAATCGATTTTTTGGCACACCCCTAGTTGTTATGCTTCTGGTGTCAGTGATTAGAGTTACCCAAAAATCTTCCGTAAAACATCTAGTTTAGCCACTTCTTAAAACAGGACACATTTAGTCTACTGTGTCACCTAATTGGTTCTTGTTCCCTTTTTTTTGTGCGTAGATGTTCGACTGGATCATGCACAACAAGGGGCTTTTCCTCACCAGCTACACAGAAATTGGGGGAAACCACCAGCATGCTGTCGAACTGCAGACCCAGCACAACCACTTTGCAATGAACTGCATGGTAAGACGCTGCCTGTGTTGTGCAAATGTACACGCAGACACACACACGCACGCACGCACACACAGAAGAGCTGCAATCGCCAGCTATCATCATTACTGTCATTCACAGTAACCAGTAACACTCTGCACTCACACACACCCTCCTCATCTCAGCCTTTCTCCCGAACCCTTCCCCTCTCTTTGGCTGTGACTTGCCACTGTGCCTGTCCTATTATTCAGCTGTTTGCCACTCAGCCTCGCTCTGTCATATCTTATCACAGCTCTGTCCCCATAATTGACCCATATTGCCTCCCAAAGCTTTGTGCTGCTCTCTGCTGCCCCCCTTGCTGGAGCCAGCAAAGATCCTCTTTCCTAACTGGAGGACATTATACTGTATTGACCCTTTGGTCCAACACTGTTCTGCTCTGCTTGTTCACATCAAACAATTTCTGAGCCTAATGGATTTCCTCAGCGAAAGCACAAGGTGTAAAATCGATGTTTGACCGTGTATTTTGTACAATCTCATTTATGTTCCTAACATATGGAGCCTCTCTCCGTCAGATATAATTAAACCGAGCTTTAGTCTGTTGGTCTTTGAGTGTCATGGACCATAACATTAGGTATCACTGCTCTAGTTAATTTTTGATTCATCGATGAAATCCAATTCCATTCAAGAACAGCTTTCTCAAAATCATACCGCTAAAGCTACACTCTTAATTGTTGTGTAACTCACTTGCCTGTTGGAATGCGTTGGGATAAATTGTGCTCGTCTATAACAGTGCATTTGTAATATGAAAGAGGAATAAAATTATTTGTCCTCTTTGCGTGTTCCAAAATTTGAAGACAGATTTAATGTAAGAAAAAACACCTTTGCAAAAATGATTTTAATCTAACAGAGATCTCTGGACATCGTGACAGTCTCCAAACATCACATAACAGGTGGAATTTCAGAGTGCCGAATGTGTCTCTTCCGCGTGTAAAATGGCTTCTTGTAGTTAAAACCGACCGCCTCTCTTTCATTTGTAGACAAAACATACTCTCTGGGTACTTTTCCATGAGCGATGGCGAAAACAGAGTCAGGGGTGCGTGTTCGAAACAGATTCTGTTCTCAAGGACCAAATGTGTGAAGGAACTTCTAGACCAAATAATGTGTCCCAGCTTAAGGTCAAATTATACTGAGTTCAACACTACTTGCTTTACACATCTATAAAACCTTTCAACATGGTTAATATAAAGAATTAAGATGTTAATAATGTATAACAATGGTTAATATATGAAAATAAAGAATTTAAATGTTAATAATATCTAACAAATACTTTTGAAAAATAGTACTTTTTTTTTGTATTGTTTCTTGTAAACCTCAATATGTGATTTGTTAATCTAAATGCTGGATTAGCAATATTAGCAGTTTAGCAGGGGCCATTAGCAATATAGCATAGCATAAATCCTCCTGCTCAAGTGAGGTTTCCATCTAATTGTTTTTAAAAAAAAAAATGTGAACAAATTTACTGAAAATGCACGGAACGGACATGCGTCTTTTGCTTGTTTTCATTTGTTATTTTGCAAATATTGAGAAGGGACTCCGCCGCTGTAGGTGGCGGTATACACCATAGAGATCTGATCCACCAGCACTGTGCCGTGCGATGACGTCGTATGAGTTTGCTTTTGTAATTCTTGATTAACCGTCATAAATCTAAAATTGCATTAACTCTTTGACTGTCAGACGTTTTCAGAAACGGGATGTCGCCAGTGCCAGCCGATTTAAGCATTTTGACTGATCTTTCAAGGTCCACAGAAAATATTGTGTTTGGACTATGGAAACACCCATACTACCAAAAGAAAGATTGAACTCTCATCTTTCATCAGAAAAAAAATGTTTGTTTCTACCTTATTCCGTTCTTCAGTAATCAACAATAGAAAATGGTTAGTTTCACCGAAATGCTCTGTTTTGAAACAAAAAACGGAGAAAAAGAGCTTTTTGTGAAACGATATTATTTCATGCACTCTAGTGAATTGTACACTTCTTTTTGTCCATGAATGATGCCACAAACACCTAAATAGTGCTTTACTTCTGTAAAACGCTATCACCAACAATGAAAAAGTGTTTTTTGGTTGCAAAATACGTTTATTTCCATTCAACAGTGTAACAATTTGACAAAACAATTTCGCAAACTATTTACAAATGTGTGCAACTGTGGTACTATTTACAATTGTGTGGATGTTTCAAATACAGTTTTTCTTTTTGTAACGCTCCCATGTGTGAGACGCAGCAGGATTTGCACAACAGATTAGTTTCACTTGCGATGGCTCCTTTCGCGTGCAGACGTTACACTTTCTTGACGGCCTTTTTTTCCGGGGAATAGCAAGTAGCAGACTGTACCCACTCCTCCGATGAATATGCATTGGACTCGGGGCACTCTTCGTCGTCCGATTGAACGTCCGCCTGAGCGTGCTCGGTTGTGCTCCACATTTTCCGGTGTTAGCATCGCTAGCCGGTGAACCTTTATGACGTCGTCATAGCCGCCGCGTCAACGCTTGCAACTTCAGCGTCAACCTCGGAGTCACCATCATCATCATCGATGATGATCATCGTCGTCATCAATGTGCTCTTTAGCATTGGTCGATGCCTTTCGTCTTTGAAAAAAATTCCCAAATGTGAGCTGCTTGCAACCGGTCGCCATGTTCTCTTCCCTTCCCCAGCCATTGTCCCCTCTAGCTCCGCCTCACGTCTTCTACTGACGCCTACCCAATCTTGTCAAAAGAGAGTCATTGCTGCCATCTAGGGGCCAAAAATAGTCATTAGGCTAACTAGATCTGCTTGAAACTTTCACCACAGCTGGCCAAGGCTTTCCTCCACCCGTTTCAAAAAAAAAAAAAAAAAAATTGGATGACGTCTTTTAACGTCATTGGCGGCCCTCCGTAGGTTTTTACTTGACGTCTTTTAACGTCCATGGCAGTGAAAGAGTTAATAGTCGCTTCTTTAATTCCAAAAATATTTCGGTTTCGTCCCACCCCAAACATACCTTTACTTTATCGTCCGCCATTGCTTTCTGACTAAAAACATACGTCCTTGTCAGCGTTTATTCGCAAAACCTGTTTCCATAGCCAAAAGGTGCATTTTCCTTTCAATATGCTTCAAAATCCAACCCCTCCAAGCATAAAAATTTTTTGGTGAATGTTGGGCCCTTTTTCGAATTTCTAGCGTTTCCATTCCGTTTTTCTTTTTTTTTTAGCATTTCTTGAAAAACAGAATAAAAATGGGTCGATGGAACCCCCCCCCCCCACACACACACACACACACACACACACTGACTAGTGTTAGATACCAATGCCAGTGAGCAATGTCATCTTGAGTCCTCTCCAGCAAAACTACCCAAAGCCAGTCGTGTCAACACTATGGGTCAGACTGAACCAATCGCTCCTGAGACAACAGTAGTACAAAAGACAGATGGGACTGCAGTATAAACGTGTTCACATAAGAGCAAAAAACACACAGGCTTGTTCAGTGACCACCCATTCTTCCACAGGAAGCCTCGTTTCCCTTTCCTGTTACCAACGTGACTGGATGGAAACAATGGGTGAAAGAACAATGCGCGAGCAAGTGTGATTGTTTTTGTCATGCTGGAACTGAAGCTAAACAACAATAAAATGACTGATGTTTTCCAGTTATCACTTTGCAAGTGCCTTTTATGGCACACTAATGGTGTGTCATCTAAATCAGTTTCTTATTGTTGTATATTAGGTACCCCTAAAAAGAAACTTAGCCTATTACTTAATGATGTTTTGCATCTTTTGGACTATAACGATTATAGATGTGTTCAGCCATTATGAGCTATGCAGCAAATACTTTTCAGTTAAACTAAGAACAGTTATGAACATTTGCCTTTTTAGACGTACCGTGGACAACCAAAACTCTCCCTGCGGCAGAAACCGTTAATGATTAGATTTTTTTTTTGTGGTACGCAGGAAGACTTTGATAGCACTCTAACTGAAATGGATGTCTCGTGAAAATGTACACACACGAAAATTGAAAAGGGGTAAGGGCTAAGTTACTTGTAATACTATTGGACAATTCTTCAGCAGCATGTCACTGTGCCTGTTCGTGTTATTTCCTATGCATAAACTGTGAGTTTTCAGTCCAAAAAAAAAACTCTGCAAACCTGGTGGTCATGAATTTAGTCATGACTCATATGATCACATATACACAACAAATTGATGGATAACTGGTTTGAAATCATAGGACATAAAAAAAAATTTTTTTTCAGTTCATTTAATAGGGCGATTAGTAATGCTTGCAATATGTCAATGTCATTAAAAGTGCAGACGTATGATGTTACACATTACGTCATCTCGTCAATTTCGCGATATTTCAATTTTTTAGCACCCTGAAAAATACACCGGCAATATCGTAGAAGGTATGATATGGAACACCCCTCATACGTTTGTAAAATAAATAAATAAAATATGCTAGCGCATGCAAGAAGGCTTTGATGCAGCCTCTGATCTGAAGAGGTCGCTTAAAGCAATGGGAGTTATTACAAAAAAACGGACAGCAGGTGTCAGCAGAGTAAAAGAGATCAACCAGGGCCATGTTGTAAAAAAAAAGCTCTTTCCCCCAGTGTTTGCAACGGATTTGTGAATAATGATGACATTTAGCTATATTCTAATGCTAATTGCTGCAAAATGGAAACAGATACAAATACCCTTTTTTCCTTCCTGATGAAAGAAGAGACACATTTTTTGGGGGGTAGGTTCCATGTTTTTATAGCAATAGAACACAATATTCTGTGGGCTTGGCAAAATCTGTCAAAATCCAGTAAAACAGCCGGATGTGAAAGGGGTTGCTTCAGTGAAAATGGTTGGAAGGGAATGAGTTAATAAACTATTTATCGTTTACTTGAATGTTTTGACCTATGTCCATTGTCCTCCAGTTCTGCAGTTTAAATACAAAGCAAGTAGAGTAATTTTTCTGCACGGGTTTGTGATTATTTTTTCTGAATGCTTCATTGTCTTCCTGCATTTCCTGCTTTGACTCGACCCTTGCCCTCATCATGTTTAAATTAGCAATACCGGCTCCCCTCTCCTAAACCCACCCTTCTCTCGATCCATCAGTTTTGGATTAAGCCTTTACCGCTGGCTGCTTTCTAGACCCTTAGCCTCTGTTATTTAATCTCATTCATAATGTCTTACAGATGGTTCAAAGGGCCTTCAGGTGCATTGGTTGAAATTTGGTAACTCTGTTAACCCTGTTCTTCTCTTTACTGTCTGGATGCATATGTGCTTATTGCCTGTCCTTGTGTTTTCCTCACTGAAAATCCCAAGTTTCCTGCAGTGTAATAACTTCAAGCCACCATTCATAAGATCGCTTCTGCTGGGATGTTTGATTTGTAAAATTGTATAATAGGATTAAAGTTCCTCTATGCACTGCTGTTCTTTTGTGTTCTTTACCAACTGCTGTGTGTTTGAGTACTGTTGGACTCCTCAAGTGCCCATATGAGCTTAAGCTTTATGTGCACCGCTGCTTCACAACATCAGGCTGAGTGCAGCATTGTTGACACCTTCTAGCAAGGCTTGGCTGTAAATTTGTGATGCATAACATTGTTTTTTTTTTTCGGAATATCGGGAAATCTGTTTGCCTGGCGGTTAAGATCGGAGCAAATCACTGATCCCGAATGGCTTTATAGTTTTGATGAAAGGATGCAGAAATCATCTTGTCTCTCTTTTGGGACTGATGTTAATATTTAGTTAATCTTCCCCTCCCCATTGTGATCAAGACAAGAAAAGTAAGAAGCCTAATAGGCGCCGGGAGCAGTAATTGAATAGAATAACAGTCTGTTACCAGTGTGTTAATTAGTGTGCGCTGATCTGTGCCTATCTACACACAACAGCTTGAAGCCCAGCTCTTAAAAAAAAGGAAGGACGTTTGAGGGCCAAATCGTTTTTTTCTTATTACCCACATGGGGGTATGTCTCCCATATGAATTACTTCAGAATGTCCACAAAAGTTCTGTGTGCAAACATGCGAGAAGTATTGACTTTTACTCCCTGTTGTCTGGCTTGCGCTGTGAGATTATAATTGTGGCCTGCAAAACAAATGCCACAGACGTCAGGGTTCATTTTTGAAAATGTTCGAATTTCAAGCTTGCAATTTCAAATGTTTGATGATGAAAGTGTAATAAAACATTTTAGATGCGCATAAAATGGTTTTCCTTCTTGTTTATAACATAATACAGTGTTGTATTTTTCAATGCAATCAAGTCAAATAATTTAGACATAAACATTAGACATGTAAATATAGAATTCACAACTGCATGACGCTTGAAAAGTTTGACATTTTATCTGGAAATTGCTCAAATTTTACCTTTAAAAAAAGGAACAGTATGCCCAAATGTACACTGTTTAGCAGAAGGACATCAGCACTTAAGCTGGTAGGCATGGTTAACTGGACCAGATAAACAAACATGACAGGACTCAGTATGTGCCGATAGCAGCTGCTGTTTGTATTTTACTTACATGGCCTTGATTGTTCAGAGTTTTAATCAAACAGCAGTATCCACTCTGATGTTGTGCCATCTGTTCTCCATCATGAGAGGTCATTGATTCAAAATAAAAAGATAACTACAAAAGTACTATTATGATCAAATTGAAAAAAAAATGAAAGTTATCTATCTAAAGCTTTGCTTTGTTTTGTATTTTCTGTCTCACAGAATGTGTATGTGAACATCAATCGGATTATGTCAGTAGGGAACCGGCTCCTGGAATCAGGCCATTACGCCTCCCAGCAGATCCAGCAGATTTCAGGCCAGTTGGAGCAAGAGTGGAAGGCCTTCGCTGCAGCACTGGACGAACGCAGCACCCTACTGGAGATGTCTGCCAGCTTCCACCAGAAAGCGGACCAGGTAGAAGGACATTTACATTTAGGAGTGTTTGAAAGCTTACAAATTAAATGTGGAAAAATACCATAAATAAATAAGAATCAGATGTTTGTTTGCATGATGGATTAAAAAAAAAAATTCTATGCTTTATATCATTTGACATCCAAACTTGTCATAGCTTTATAATCAGAAAAAGAACAACAGATGCATACAGAATTCCTGCATCTACTCCACTGACAGGGCTTTACTTTTTATTTCTTACTTACCTTTTTATTTGTTGTTACACTTCAGTGAACAGAATGTGAGTTTTATCGGCTTCATCACAGCTAAAGTGTATATGGACGATGATATATGTGGAGAAATTATAGGAGATTTTAGCAAGTATCTTCAGTCTAAGAACATTTTAAAATCTGGACTGGATTGACTAGACTTGACGATCATAGCAAAATCATCCAATCAAACCCATTTTTTTAGGCGAATTACCCAAAACAACAACAATAATAGTTTGCCATTATTTACTATTTTTCTGTCTTACTGTAATTTCCAAAGAATGACCCACACTTGGATATAATATGCCCTCCTAAATGCACTCTTATAGCATTTGTTCTCTCTCCATAGTTGTGTATAATACAGTCCCCCAATTGGCTGGGGGGGCTGACAGATAATAGCAAGCAATAAAAAAAAAAAAGTGTCTGCTCTTTGTACTGATTTGACTTGATCTAATATTTCTCATGGAAAGATAATTTGATAGACCAAAATACTTATGTGTTCTACAATATTAAGTGGCTCTACATTATGCAAATAGATGACGGCGAACGGCTATGGACCAGTGCTAGCGGGCTAATGTGGCTAACTGACCCACGATGCGAGCAAAAAACATGTACTTACTATTTGTCATTAACTCAGCGCTGAGAAGAATCTCAAAGAGGTAAGTAATAAGGAGTTGTAAGCCAACTAGGATCTTACTTAGCGGGACTGCTGCGACTGCACCTGCCGGAAAATATAGGAATATAGGAAATGTCCGTACAACGCAAGACAACAATTTCTTATCATATCCTATAAATGTTATTGTATAATTTTGTAACTTCAGACATTCATTATCATGATGAAATTAAAGTGCATTTTTTACTGCCCCTAGGGCCTAGGCAGTGGTGGGAAAATGAAGCTTCATGAACCACTTATTATTTTATATATTTTTTTACTCCTCTAGATGGTGCTCTTGGTTTAAAGATAAAGACTAGTGCAATGGAAATTGATTTTAAAAAATTCCACTGCATCTTTAAACAAGGAGCGCCATCTAAAGGCATCAAAACATATTGCAAGTGGTTCATGAAGCTTCATTTTCCCATCATTACCCCTAAGTACTGGTAAACATAACATTTAAAAAAAAAAATATATATATATATATATATATATATATATATATATATATATATATATATATATATATATATGTATATATATATATATATATGTATATATATATATATATATATATATACTGTATGTGTATATATATATATATATTAGAACCTTATATTAATTGCATGTTGTTAACGGGAAATGAAGTTAATTCATGCATAAAACTTGTGTTTGTTCTCTCCTCAGTACATGGGCAAAGTGGAGCCGTGGTGCAAAGCTTGTGGTGAAGGAGATTTGCCGTCGGAACTCCAGGACCTGGAAGACACAATCCACCGCCACCAGGGCTTATATGAGCATATTACCACTGCCTACTCTGAGGTCAGTACACAATATTTAGAACAACCAGACTGTGCTTGTAAAATAAAAACAGACATACAATGGAGGCTACGATTGGCGCTAGGCAAAATCAACAATAGAAAGATAAGATAATAATGCCTGGCTGCAATAATGATATTTAATTAGCAGTTAATTATTGTTGTACAAGAGTCATTAACTGCATGAGAAGACGGCACATTTAAAATCAAAGGCATTTTCTCAAAATACATTTCACCTTTACCAGGTGAGCCAAGATGGGAAGTCTCTCTTGGACAAATTACAGCGACCTTTGACCCCAGGGAGTGCAGATTCCTTGATGTCATCAGCGAACTACTCCAAGGCGGTCCACCACGTCCTGGACATTATCCACGAGGTTCTCCATCATCAGAGGCAGCTGGAGAACATTTGGCAGCATCGCAAAGTTCGCCTTCACCAACGTCTGCAGCTGTGTGTTTTCCAGCAGGATGTACAGCAAGTAAGCATCACTCACATTATTGCAAATGCAGCAATTTATAATTGATGAGTTGCTGGATTACTGGTAACGGTGAGCATTCCAACACCGGAGTGCATGATATGGAAGACATCAAATAATCAAGCTTCTGCAAAGTCTTTATGTGATTCCTCCTGGGTTTTTAAAGAGAGATCATCTGTCTACTGAGTGAATGGCCATGAGACGAAGCTCTTAGATCAAAACTACCAAGTTGGTGTACGGCACCTTCTCTTTTTTCTACCCATCGGGCATGAACTCTTCTGCGGCTCTTCTACCCCCACACACTCTCATCCTCAATCTCTTTTATGCAGCATCTCAATGATTCTGGCTTGCACGTCTTCTATGCTGCCTGCTTCTATCTTGCCACGTCTCTATCCTGCCCGTCTCTCTGGGTAGTGGTTTCCATGGCGATGCAGTTTGCTGCCTCATAGTGTGCAGAGGGCATTGTGAATGTCTATGGTCAAAACATTGCCTGAAACCTTGAAATAAGCATCACACTTGCTATCATCAGCTCCTGTATGCATTAGCTCATGTATAGTAATGTGTTCTATAATCATAAAAAAAGTCGTTAAAAGCACATATTAATTTGCGGTGGCAACATTATCACATTGATATATGTTGCTTTACAGAAAAGCATAATCATTTCAACAGAGATTAAGGCATTAGTAAGAAATGAAAAGGAAGCAGGAGCAAGCACGAGAGATACAGTAGATGACAAATCCTTGTACAGTACTCTAAATGGGCCGCAGCCTTTTTACAGTCAGGTGCACCACCTACTGGTTGAAAACAGTACTGCATGATTAATTCACCATTTAGGAATCTGTTTTGTAGATTCCAATGAAATGTATTTCCACTATGTGTGTTTCAAGGTACTAGACTGGATCGAAAACCATGGTGAGGCTTTCCTCAGTAAACACACTGGCGTCGGGAAGTCTTTGCACAGAGCACGAGCACTGCAAAAGAGACACGAGGACTTCGAAGAGGTTGCACAGGTGGGCTTGAAACGTTCCAATTCAACTATCGATCTGTTTTTCTATACGTCTACTTAGATATGTACAGTATCTTGCAAAATTGACTACACCTCTCATATTCCTGCAGATATTAAATCATATCATTTCATGAGACAGCAGTGAAGAAATGACACTGTGACACAATGAAAAGTAGTCAGTGTACATCTTCCATCATCCCTTTATCCATTTTCCTGCATAACTCAAATTACAGCTATTAATATCTAAACCCATGGCAAAAAAAACTTCTTCAGTCGACCATGTTGAGGCTTGTTCTGAGTGAAACCTGTCCTGTTAAACCGCTGAATGGTCTTGGCCACTGTGCTGAAGCTCAGTTTCAGGCTGTTGGCAATCTTCTTATAGTCTAAGCCATCTTTATGCAGAGCAATAGTTGTAGTTGTTTTGTTTTTGTTTTTCAGATCTTCAGAGAGTTCTTTGCAATGAGGTGCAATGTTGAACTCTCAGTGACCAGTATGAGAGTTTGAGAGCTGTTATTGTTTTATTATTTTGAGGGAACAGATTTACACCGTAAGATGTGCACTGACTACTTTTCATTGTGTCAAAGGTTAAAGTGTAATTTCTTCAATGATGTCCCATGATGATATATAATTAAATGTGATACTGTATGTATCTACACTGTATGTCTAAAGAACATTTATTTTTAAGTTGGTTGCTCCAGAGAGGCAAGTGCCTTTGGGTGATTGTCTGCAAACTTCATGTTACAGAACACCTACACTAATGCTGACAAACTGCTCGAGGCAGCAGAGCAGTTGGCTCAGACCGGAGAATGTGACCCAGAGGAAATTTACCAGGCTGCCCACCAGCTTGAAGATCGCATCCAGGACTTTGTGCGACGTGTGGAACAACGCAAGGTCCTGCTGGATATGTCGGTTTCCTTCCACACACACGTCAAAGAGGTGTGTCCTGTTCTCCCCTCTTTGTTCACGCAACACACGATTTAAACTCCTTCACAGCTGTCCATGCTTCAGTTTGTCTAACGTGTGTTTTGAAATGTCGGTGGGAGCTGGAGTATCAGAGGCGAGAGTCAAACCCAGAATTTCACAACTGTTTAGAACAGTTTAATAGTGTTGCCATTTCAAGTTCAATCAAAAACGGGGGGCTTTTCAGTAAAGGCTAATATTTTATATACTGTGCACGGTTCGAAGAAAATTAAATGTAAATTAAAGGACAAAAGCAAACATTTTATTTTCAGAAGATCATAACAAGACTCTTCATCCATCTCTAGCAATGACAACAATGCTATCACAAATGAGACCTATGCGAATCAAAGCCAAAGTGTAGTGTTGTAGTTAAAAAAAAAAAGAATAAAGAAGTAGTATGGTATGATTTCCTTGCCTAGGTCTAAGAATAATAGTGTAATTTTAAGGGTTAAAATTATTTGGGATTTTTGATTATAGTTTTTTTATTTTTTTTATTTTTTATTGACTTTTCAATTCAGTTCATTTGAATTACTTTTTAGAGCAGGTTTGTTAGTTTTTTTTTTTATTTAAATGCTTCATTTTAATGTAGTCTTTTTTGTTTAAGTATTTTTTTTTAGTAGGCTATGAATATTTATCAAGTGTCAAGATATTTGAAGGTTTTTTTTTTTAAAGGTAAAGTATTGTGCAGATGTGGATGTACTTTCAGTTATTTATTTATTCATTCATTCTTTCATTCATTCATTCATTGAATTCATTCATTTATTTTAAAGCATTTTTATTTAGTTAATGAAAAAGTTGTTTTAATTTTAGTGTTAGTTATTATACATGTATGCTCTAAATTTGTGCTGTAATATTAGTTGCTAGTCAGTTTTCAAAGCTTTGTTGTTGAATGTCTTTTTCTGATCCCGGCTGCCTCTTCCAGTTGTTATTATGACGGGGCGTATCACATGTTTAATTGACCAAATTAACCTTTTCACACTGACAAAGCACCCTGCTCTGCATGTGTTAACACTAGACCCTGTTTACATCAACCCATAAAGACAGACAGAATCACAGTGTTATTAATGAAGTTAGTCTCTAATGTCCATATGGACTAATCGCCTTCATCCCATCTGTCAGGTCACACCAGTGCAGGTCATTGTATGTGTGTGTGTGTGTGTGTGCGCGTGCGTGTGTGCGTGCAAATGTCTGTTGATGTATGTAGGTGAATGAGTCCAGCTAGTTTGCAGCCATTGGAGGCTGTTTAATAAATCCAAACAATTATTTTTGGAATCAAGAACACAGATCAAGTTGTTACAAGAAACACCATCCATCCTTTTTTTTTTATAGCGTTCATCATTATTGTCACTGGTGACTCGGATCAAAGTACCTTTGCCCTTTAAGGGAGCTGATAGAAAAAATGAATTACTGAATGTCCCAAATATTGTTGAATAAATTTACTTTACTGTGCTATCCTGGAGAAAATGAAACAGACTTACAGTTTTGGCTCTACTGTATTAATATAATGAATGGTTTTAATGTATAGTACTACAAACTGACAAGTATTATTATTATTTTATTTTTTTTCATTTAACTTCATACTAGGAGCAAAATCTTCTTAAAAACCTCTCAGTACGATGCAGGATAGACAGCATATATCAATCAAAAAATAGTAATCTTACCTTAGTAAAGGGACATTTTCTATGTGCTATATCTCTTATATCGGTCTCCATTAGATTATAAAAATGTACCCTAATCAAGTTTTGAGAACAGTGAGTGTATTTAGTTGCCTACAAAAATGTGTGTCAAAATGCCAAGTAATATGTACAGAATATTACTCAGGGGGTGGTAGTAAAGGTTGACGAGCTTTTGAGAAGGCATTGTGGGTGTTAGACGAGCAGCGGGTTCCAGCCAGAGTGTCTTTGCCAGAGCTTTAATGTGCCGAGCCAAATCACCCAGATGGCTAATCTGTTACAAAGATGACCACTGATAAAACACCAGAGTGGAGCAGAACTGGTGGGATTTAGATTCTCCTCTTCTATCTTCTGTGTGTACATTTGGCAGCTTGTGTCCCTTTGTGCATGTGTTCACTGCTCAAACTTGTGTATACTGACACTCCCACAATATAAACTGCACACTGTCTACATATTGTACAATATGCTTCTGGTTTTATTCACACTTGTTTGAGTTTGCAAAACCATCTGCTTGTGTCGATGGCCATGCATTTTAACTGGCTTGACTTTCTTGTTAGCTGTGGACCTGGTTGGAAGAGCTTCAGAAGGAACTGCTGGATGATGTGTACGCAGAGTCTGTTGAGGCGGTGCAGGATTTGATCAAACGTTTTGGACAGCAGCAGCAGACCACCCTGCAAGCAACCGTCAATGTCATCAAGGAAGGTGAAGACCTCATACAGCAGCTCAGGTGAGCGTCAATTTCATAGGCCAAAACCACTAGAATATAATATCAATGTACATTGAATGTCCAAAATAATTTCCTTTATATTAACTCGTTTGCTCCAAAAAACGTATAAATATTTATTTTAAATATTACCACGCTCCCAAAGATGTATTTATACGTTTTTGTGTGTGTTTATACTATAGTATAGTATAGTAGTATATACTGAATGCTAAATATAATAATATAACATAATAATACTAAATACTGAACTGAAGAGAATGCTTGAAGCAATGGTAGTTATTACAAAAAACGGCCAGCAGGTGGCAGCAGAGTATAAGTGATCAACCAGGGCCATGTTACAAAAAAAGCTCTTTGCCCCACAGTTTTAAACAGATTTGTGAATAATGATGAAACTTAGCTATATTCGAATGCTAATTGCTGCAAAACGGAAACAGATTGAAATAGACTTTTTTTTCCTGATGAAAGAAGAGACTCTAATCTTTTTCAAAATGAGTTACTGGTTGTCTTGGAAGCAGGGATCTTAATAAAATTCAGCTTCATGGTGCTTTACACAATGTTTCAATGTATTTGTACGTTAGACTTATATTAGGATTCCAAAGTATATTTGTATTTTAGTTAATTTTGCAAACAATTATCTAGCTAACGAGCTAGCTATCTAACTAATATTTTGGTTATCTTTGCCGCAGCAATAAAGAGACAAAATTCTCCACCACTACAAACTCCAACTGATATACATATAATTTTGCAATATACTAATTATATTTAATCCATACATTTGTAGTTTGTATTGATGTAGAACAGTGGTGTCCACATTACGACTCAGGGGCCATTTGCGGCCTGCCGTCCACTTATATAAATATTTCTGACAAGAGCAGCTCTATTCTAGTGGTTACAGGTCAGCGGGCAACACCAAAGGCTAAAAAATAAAAAAACAAAAACTAAACTATTTACCTTATCCCCTTTAACATACATTTAATTTGATTGATTGGTTTTACATACTATTTAATGAGATAAAGTAAAAGAGGGGGAAAAAAAGAGATCAAAGTGACCCTTGCATGGTTCTATTATTGTGTTGCGGCCCTTGGAGAAAAAGTTTGCACACACCTGATGTTGAATATACTTTTGCTCAAAGTGTACACTAACAGCAATGTTTGCTTTTCGTTTTTGGGTTCCCACAGATTTATAAAAAATAAAATAAAAAATAAAGTTAAATACAGTAAATAAAACTGGTCCGGCTAAAAATGATGGTACCTTAATATTTTGTTGCACAACCTTCTGGAGGCAATCAAGCAATTTCTCTCAATGTTAGCACCTGCCAACAAGGATTTTGTCACACTCCTCATGAATTTACTGCTCCGGTTGTCTCGGGTTTGATGGGTGATACTGTAAACATATACGCAAATAATGCAGCTCCAAACTAAATATTAACATCCTTGTAAATAAAGGAATTTTCATTAGTCATGAATTCTCATCATACTACTAAATTGTGCTTATTGTGTAAATGTACTGAACGATATTCCAAGATTGAGTTGTTATCGCAATACGTTGTTTTCACTGAACTTGTGTTCACAGAGACTCCGCCATCTCAAGCAACAAGACCCCTCACAACAGCTCCATGGCGCACATCGAGAGTGTGCTGCAACAACTGGATGAGGCCCAGGGCCAGATGGAGGAGCTTTTTCAGGAGAGGAAGATAAAACTGGAACTCTTTCTACAGCTTCGCATCTTTGAGAGGGATGCCATAGATGTGAGGATGAAACTTGATTTATTTAGTTTCACTTTCAGCCGCTAATAAACACAAGAACCACATAAAAACAGACAAACGAAAAATACTATTATAATTATACGCTCCTTAAATAATCCAAATCCCACTGTTTTATATTCTCTTTTTTTATTATATCATAAAGCGAAATGTCCTGCTGTGAGAGGACATTATTTAGCTGTTTGGGGGATAACGGAGCTTTTAACGTCACCACTTATTCGCAAAAGTAATTAGAACTCACGCAAATAAGTTCAATAACTACATTACGCACTATACATTAATAACTGAAAACACCAGCGTGTCCAATTCCTGAAAATGTTGAGGAACGTTGAGAAGAAGCTTAAAATGTGAAATTCTGCAGTCAGAATCAATTTCTTTCATGCGTTACATTGGAAGCTAGGCAAGATGATAAAGCATAACGTAATTGCAAGATGGCAAGCGACATATCTAGGACTCAGCTGAAAGTAATAATTGCCAAAACAGATGATGATTGGCTGAAATAAATTGAAAGACTGTCAAAAAACAAGGATGTTAACAATGGCAGACTAAATCTCAGCTCATAGGAGGGCGGCAGTGAGCAAATCACTCCGACTGAATCCCAAATCACACAAGGGATTAATTGAGCAAAGACCCGGGGCATGCTGATGGGTGTGGGAGGTATTTAGTTTTCATACACGCACGGACACTCCCTCCTGCGTCATATGGAGATGTGCCCAAGGTGAGGTGAGACCTGCGTTGCCTCATGGAGGTTTCTCTTAAGATAGCTCACTCACTATGCTGTGAAAAAAGAAGCTAAGGACGTTTAGCTCCTTTTCTCGATTGGACTTAATAGCACTGATAGCAAAGGATGATCTTTTTGCCTGCTGAGGATATTTTACTTAACTGCATGAGAGGAGGAAAGAAGATTGCAGATGATAGTTTGGTAAATTTCTCCCCGGGTTGTCAGGTTAGTAAAATCGTCAAGCAATGTTAGGGGATTTGTGCGACTCTGCTCTGGCACAAGATTACGACCTCATGTTCCCAATGGAGAGAACTTTATGGGTGTAAATCCAAAATGTCTGCAGCACAGTACATAAAAGGTTCATCTTGAACTTTTTGTGTGAAAAATATATTGATGCTTAAAACTGCAGCAATGACAGGCATTGAATTGTCCTCATGAATCAGTTTTTGCGCATTGTTTGAGGTCTTAAGATGTCCACATCTGAATGATCTTTTTTTTAAAGTTTCACTGTAGTTAATATCATCAATGATCCTATCAGTTGTTTGCATGAAGTAAGTCCTTACAAATTAAGTGCGCACATTCTCAAATTTTCAAGTTGATTCTATTACCGGTATGTCATCAACCAAAATGTTAGCAAGCTGTCTCATCAACCTAATGAAAACGTCGGATTCCAAATAGCCAAACAAACAAGTTCTATACTGCAACTGGTTGCAGCCATGGTGTCCATTGTGTCATGAGTCAGTGTGGGAGTTGTTTAAGACAAGCACTAACATCTCCCTACATCTGCTTTACCAGCCGTAAATCACCAGTAGTGAGACGCTATCTAACCCTCATTATGACAGACGTTTCATGGTATGGAGTTACAATGTCGGTCTGGCTTTAGGTTCAATGTTTTTCTTCAAAACAGTAGTCTGTGTGCGTGTGTGTATGTGCGCATGTAACAGACAGATTCTATTTAAAGTGGCTGCTTGTTCAAATCTTTTGTAATGGGAGGCTTTTGTCTCAGTATTTAACAAGTGTTCAGACGTTTAACCTTATCTAAACCTTTTATAGGGCAGCAATTGATCAATCTATACTGTACAATAATTAGTACAGGACATTACAAAAGATCATATTGTTATAATACCATAGCATTATTATTATTATTATTCATGATTTTTTTTTTTATATATATATTTTTTTTTTTTTTGGACACATTATTACAACAAATTTCATTGATCACATCATTTGAACATGAACATCAGAAAGAAGGGCTGACGGTTATTTTAATAAGGTTTACATAATTATTACTTTTTTTCTGCTAAAAGAAAAAATTCTCTTACTTTCTCATCATGAGGTGTACAGTGTCCATTCTGAACACCCAAAGTTGACAATTACAGAGAATGATTCACCATTAGTTTGCAAAAATAGTCTTTAATTTCTTCTTTGGAATTTAAAGTGGGATTTTTAAACAAGTGTTGAATTAACAAGAAACTTATTATTATTATTATTATTATTATTATTATATTATTATTTTAAATCTCATTTGATTATACAGCTGTAGAATCACAAAAATTATATTCAGTGGAGTATCCTCAAGAAAACTGTCATGTGAACGGAACATTCTTTAAAAGTGAAATTTTTTATTTTATTTTTACAGGAAGAAAAAACATTTTTGCCCCCCACCCCAACAAAACTATCTGCCATAACTATAAATAGTATCATTTGTATATAAAATTGTAAGCATTGTTGTTAAGAGCACTTCTGCAGGGGAGCGAATACTCCTTGCGCACTCTCTCACAATGAGAGAGCCACCGCCACCTACTGTAGTGGATGTGCAATTACGACACTATAGTACGGAAAAAATAAAATTCTAACCCCCATCCTATTGAAAAGCAGCTTTACTTATTTTTTCACAGCATTTATTGTCCTTTCCTCTTTCCACCTTAGATCATCTCTGATCTGGAGTCATGGAATGAGGAACTGACCCAGCAGATGAGCGACTTTGACACTGAGGACCTGACGGTAGCTGAGCAGAGGCTTCAGCATCACGCAGACAAGGCACTCACCATGAACAACCTCACCTTTGACGTTATCCATCAAGGCCAGGAGCTGCTTCAGTACGTCACAGAGGTCCAAGCATCAGGTGAGTGAAGGATTAAAAAAAATAAAAATTTAAATGAGCTGAGCTGTGTTGTGAATGGAGATGCAAATGTCAAACGTGTTTACATATAACTGACACATTAATTGTCACAGAATAAATGGTCCGTCATAGTTTCCGCAGTAGTTTGCCTACAGATAACTTGTATTTTGCAAAGGTCAGTTATGCAATTTGCATAGTGCCTAAATGCAGTGGCGGGATTATGCAAGCACTGAAGTCCTCGTAAAATGTTTGTGATACAGTATTCACCAGTCAGTTTTAATGACAAACAAATGTGAATTAGTAGTGGTAGTTAAGCGTCACATTTTGTGTGTAACGTGTATGTCTGTTGTGCAGGTGTGGAGCTGTTATGTGACCGAGATGTAGACATGGCCACGCGTGTTCAGGATCTCCTGGAATTTCTCCACGAGAAGCAGCAGGAGCTGGACCTGGCGGCCGAGCAGCACCGGAGGCATTTGGAACAGTGTGTCCAGTTAAGACACCTTCAGGCTGAAGTCAAACAGGTACATGCTTGGAGTTAAGCAAAGCTGGCACTGAGGAAATAATCCGAACAGCGCTGATGTGTTTTGTCTTCTTCTTCTTCTTCTTCTTCTTCTTCTTCTTCTTCTTCTTATTATTATTATTATTATTATTATTATTATTATTATTATTATTATTATTATTATTTTAATTTATATTTTATTATTTTTATTTATTTAAAAATATATATTTTTAATATATATATTTTTTCTTTCTTATTGTATTTCTATCTTATTGACTGTTTTTTTATTTTTATAGTTGGTTTTACTAGATTTAATGTGTTTGATAGTGTACAGCTCTCAATGTGCAGCACTTTGGAAACGCCTGTTTATAAAATGCTATATATATAAAGTGCTATAGAAATAAAGTGGATTGGATTGGATTCATTGAATTTAGATGGAAAGATTTTAAACAGCTTACTATGATATCAGAGCAGCATGCTAAAATGGTTCTGTCTCTACACGATGTCGACTGATGACTCACCTCACGTCAATGCTCTCTCTTTCGCTTTCTCTCTTTCTGTTTCTGATGTAAAGGCGGTGGACATAAATAGTAGAGATGAGTGCTGCATGGCTGGATGTTGAGCACTCAGTGTAAAAATACTGAAACAAACATCATAATATTTATGTATATTTAAATACTGTAGACTTTGGTATGATATGCCTCAGGACATCGAAACAGCAATGGAAACACCGGCCGGATAAAGCAGATGAAAACAGGCGTCTAAACTGTGCTACGTCATTGTTTTTCCAGACAAGCTTGAGTCGCAGTTGTGAGCTCGGTCCACACCGCAGGTGTGAATGCTGAGTCAGTCAGGGAGAAAGTGCACGCTTAATTGTTTGTTGTCTGTTTGTTATGGGTCTACCAGCAAAATACTAATTCAAACAGTGTTAGGAATACTAGGTCGTGTGGATGACTTAGTTTAAAAAAAAACATTTGTCATTTTGTCATTTAGGTGCTGGGTTGGATCCGTAATGGCGAGTCCATGTTGAACGCCGGGCTGATCACGGCCAGTTCGTTACAAGAGGCTGAGCAGTTGCAGAAGGAACACGAACAATTTCAGCATGCGATAGAGGTAAAATCTCAACCAAATACAGTCTTTCTGTATGGAATGTGAATACTGTATATTGCTAGCAGTCATGTTGTGGGTCACCCACACTGTATTTTGAGTCACATTGTTTCCTCCATGCATATTCTACTCCCGTTGCATCATCTAGTTTTTCTCTCACACTTGATTTATATCAGTTGGCAACAAAACATTTCGTAAATCAAGATTTTTCTCGATTTAATACGGGCCAAGTTTGTGTACATCCACTTGAAAATCTTTGTCGCTATCTTTCACTTCACCCTTGAACTTTTTGCTTCTCTAACGTCCATGTCTCTTAGATGCCAATTCCTTCTCACAGGCCAAGAAATAGAATTATCCCGTTGTTCTACTCACTTTGGTCCATTCTCTCGCCGTGTTTTATTAGTCATAGTCTCTTTTGTTTGAATGCACTAGCCTTGCTTTCTCTAGCCAACATGTGCATGTTGTCCAGCCTATCTTTTTTAGGTGGTAATTATTGTGTTTAAAAAAAAAAGTAACGTTTGAGAATCACTTACTTACGGAAGAGGATTAGGGCCAGTGAACAGAGAGAGAAAAAGTTTGGCAGGATTCTCCCTTCATTCTCAGAATTCTCACTTTAAAGTCAGAATTCTGAGATTAAAGTCAGAATTATGCCTTTAATTAAGATAAGAATAATAAGAATTAAAAACTTTTTTTTCTCTATTCACTGGCCCTAATCCTCTTCCGTATTGAAGTTGATTTTATTTTTATTTTATTTTTTGCACCATGCCATAAATGGTGTTTTTCTCCCCCCTCAATGTAGAAAACCCATCAGAGTGCACTTCAGGTGCAGCAGAAGGCAGAAGGTCTACTTCAGTCTAACCACTACGACATGGACATGATCCGAGACTGTGCAGAGAAGGTTTTTCCCCACTCTCACGTTTTGATAGAGGAACATTTTGAAACGCTAACTGACAGCACGCTTACCTGTGCACATTTAATGCAAAGGTGGCAGACCACTGGCAGCAGCTGATGCTGAAGATGGAGGACAGACTCAAGCTGGTTAATGCTTCCGTGGCCTTCTATAAGACTTCTGAACAGGTGAATTTGTGTGTTAGGCTGCGCAAGGGATACTGGATGCTAATTTACAGTACACGCATATTTGTTTAATGGGAATTTTTCTGTGTGAAGCAGCCGTGGGGCCTGCAGACTCAGATTTATGGGGATTTGTTTTCTGCATGACTATCTCAGGTGTGCAGCGTGCTGGAAAGCCTGGAGCAGGAGTACAAGAGAGAAGAGGACTGGTGTGGTGGTGCTGATAAATTGGGCCCCAACAGCGAGTCAGATCATGTCACCCCCATGGTCAGCAAACATCTGGAACAGAAGGAGGCTTTTCTCAAGGTGAGACGTCTCTGTCATAGAAAAAAGCACCCCATGCGAATATGTTGCTAACATCTGCAAATGCTTATCATTGAGATTCACGGCTAGTAGTCACAGTAGAATAATTCAATGTTGTCTCCGTGGTTACTTGCAGGCCTGCACGCTGGCTCGACGCAATGCTGACGTCTTCCTGAAGTACCTGCACAGGAACAGTGTTAACATGCCTGGAATGTTGTCTCATGTCAAAGCGCCGGAGACTCAGGTTAAAAGTAAGTGGATGTGAACAATAGTTTTCATGCTGATTTTCAAAGTTGGGGGGGGGGGGGATTACAGTAGACACAAATACTGAATGTTGGAAGTGACATTTTAATTGTCCGTTTGTAAGTGCAGCCTTTCTTAATAGATAAATGAATAGTTGTTGTAAACCAATGAAATGGTTGGCAAATTTGTATTTTGATTAGCACCACCTTGGGCGAAAAGTTCTTTTTCTGTGAGCCACGAGAGAGACATACATTTAAGGGGGGGGGGTTATAATATGTCTATGCAGCCCCACTAGTCTACATATGGTATTCTGGTTCATATTGCGTTAGTAAAATATGAGTTAAGCAGCAAAATCCAGCCATTTTTATCCATTTTAGGGGGGCGGCCATTTTGCCACTTGCTGTCGACAGAAGATGAAAATGTTGAAAATGTTGCTCAGGTCTAATGTCACAACCAATCACAGTCCAGCTTCAGAAAGCAGGTGAGCTCTGACCGGTTGTTGCCTGCAACATTAATGTCATCTTCGGTCGACAGCAAGTGGCAAAATGCCCCCCGCCCCACCCCCCCCCCCCCTAAAATGGATCAAAATGGCTGGATTTAGCTTCTTAACTCATATTCCACAAATGTAATATTAATCACAATGTCATGTTTAGACTAGTGTGGTCACATATGACATTATTGTCAAGAAATGTTGAAGGTTGACTTCCACTTTAAGGGGAGGGACTGGGTTAAAGGGATGAGAGACTTGAAAGAGTCAAAGGAGAGAAGTTTGCCGCTTGCTCTGTAAGCAGTTTGGTGTGGAGAGTTAAAAGAGACACAATTTGCCTTCATCTCTTCATCTTGTAATTTACCACATCTCCACAATGCTCATCTTTTTCCTCTTTGTTTTATTTTCACGATAATAATTTGAATTCCGATGTTGATGTTTGATTAACTCAAACCTATTTGTTCATGTTTTTTTCTTTAGACATCTTGAATGAGTTGCTGCAGAGAGAGAACAGGGTGCTCCACTTCTGGACTATGAGAAAGCGGCGGCTGGATCAGTGCCAGCAATATGTAGTGTTTGAACGCAGCGCCAAGCAGGTGAGCTTTGGTGTATTTGTCTTTTGAATGTGTGTGAGTATACTGATCTCATTTTACAGTCTTAATTAATTGAAAAGAAAACTCGATTGTATGATGTCATTCTCCAATGAATTCATATGGAAATTACATTTTAATCTTAATGTATTGTTCAATTGTTCTACCCTTTCAGCTTCTCTCTGGCCATTTTGGAGGAAACTTCCATTTCTTAAATTAAAATGTAATTAACCATGGTCAGCAGAGAGTATCTCCACTTCTTAAAATCAAAATGTATTAATTTGCTTCTCTGGTGTGCAATAAGCCAATAAGTGTGAATATTACATGAAATGTTCTCTTACAAAAAATGCTGAATGGGTGCGAGAGAGAAACACCCCAATTTTCAGAGATTGAGACTAGACTGAAACCCCTTCTTCCCAAATAAATAAGTTCATAATGAGTTAGGCTATTTAATTAATTTTATGTAATTTTCATGGCTCTCAGTTGTCTCAGAAGTCGAGAGCCAAAAAGTATATTAATGATCTGTTGAAATTACAAGATCAGACAAAAATGCCCACCCATGGGAAATTTCATAACATTTTCATTAACACTCGGCATCTATTGCAGCCTGGTCATCCTGCAAGGGGCATTCCCACCACATCTGCAGTCTTTTCTAAAGGTTTCTTGTTTTTCCCCAGATGGTGTTATTTGAGTTTTTCCTTGCCCTCTTGTGCGGTTCATATCAGGGGGATGGCGTGACTATTGTCTACTGTGCGAAGCCCTTTGAGACTCTTTTTAAAAAAAAAATTATTAAGGGCTATACAAATCAGCTTGACTTAACTTGATGGCTAAAATGTTTAAGGGGAAAGGGATGCATTAAAAATGTGTTCTTTTTTTGTTTTGTTTTGTCTTTCTTTTAAAAATGCAGCGTTTGTTTATCTCAGTAATAATGTGTTTCTTGTCCAGGAAGTGTGGGGTAAACTGGCAGACAATTGTAACAATGACAGTCTTAAAGAAAGCTATGATTACATGGTTCAGAAACGTCACATTCTAAGTTTATTACAGGCAAGAGAACCACTTATTTTGTCCACTCGGGCAGTATTGAACATGTAAACATGAGCAGAGTTTGCATTTTTATGTCAATTATCATCTTCTTCTGTACTACTAAATCTCACAAAGCTAACTTGAACTTTAAGCTCAAACCAATTTGTTTGTAATGTAATGGCTCCCTCTCGTGGTGGTTGGCTAACACTACAGGCATACCGCAACATGGTCATTTGGTGTGATTTACTTCATAGGTGCACACAAATACAATAGCTGTAGAGATATTGCTGAGCAATTTTTCAAGTACATACTGTAAACAAGTTCTTATAAAAAGGTATCCATGTCTATTTCGTTGGATGACCATAATAGGAGGTGTCAAATTGATGTAACTAGATTCCCTGTTGTATAACTGATTGTATGCTTGCACAGGCCTTGGAGTGGATCCACGACACTGGGGAGTTTTACCTGTCCACACACACATCCACTGGCTCCAGCATTCACCACACACAGGAGCTTTTGAAAGAGCATGAAGACTTCCAGATCACAGCTAAGGTGTTCATTTGTTCCTTTACTTATCGATTGATTTTATTCCAGGAGCAGGAAAGTGTATGAGTTGTAGTTTTTGTTTTGCAAATGTGCTTGTTTATGCTGTGAGTATGTGTCAGGTTCACTTTGAACACTCCTGCGCTCAACTGGGAGGCCCGTTCTTTGTGTCGTATTGTTTCCATTTTAGGTATCGCCGGTATTGTGTTGGGGAACACGCTGGTGTGCCAATCACTGATTCCCAACTCTCCCTCTCTCGCTCTCCCCCCTATGTGTTATCTACCTTTCCCTCCCTCAATGTGCCGCTATTGACAGCAAACCAAAGAGCGTGTAAAGCTGTTGATCCAGCTGGCTGATGGGTTTTGTGACAAGGGCCACGCCCATGCCCTGGAGATAAAGAAATGGGTGTCCTCGGTGGACAAACGCTACAGGGACTTTTCTCTCCGTATGGACAAATACAGGACCTGCCTGGAATCGGCGCTCGGCATTTCCTCCGACTCCAACAAGGCAGTGAGTGTTGACCAATAATTATATCAATGGGGGGTGGGGGGTGATTGTCATACATAAAAGACCTTGGGTTGAGCGTTGATGATTTTTTTAAAACGATAAATGTTGGATGTCTAGTAGGAAAGTAAGATGGAGGCCTCCATAGGAGTTTTTCTTCAATTGTGTTATTGTTCTTGTGATATTAACACATTTGTGATCCAGTCGATTTGTAAAATCTGGCAGTTGTTATCTTCAATTGAATTCAAAGAACATATTTCGCCAGCATGTTTTAATAAGCTGGTGCGAAGGGAAGGCGAATGCACAGCACACATTGACAGTGCGGTGAAAGGCGACCATGGCCATTGTGCACAACATAATGGCGACTGTCTGATGTGTTTTCAGAGTAAAGAGCTACAACTGGACATCATCCCAGCTAGCGCGCCAGGTTCAGAGGTCAAGTTGAGAGATGCTGCTCATGAGCTCAATGAGGAGAAGAGGAAATCAGCGAGGAGGAAAGAGTAAGTGACACAAATCCAGGGCCAAGCCAATATTTTAATATAGAAAAGACAATCATTTTGTTAACTATGGTTTCAAGTGGTCTTTTCTTACACATACAATCTGGTTGCTAATAATTAACTTAACAGTATACGATATGACTGGTTTCACCACAGATGACAACAAAACCACATAATCATATGATTTTTTTGTATGTCAACTAAATGAAAAAAATGTCTTTGTCTTTTTAGATTTATAATGGCTGAGCTGATCCAAACAGAAAAAGCTTATGTCAGAGATCTGCGTGAGTGCATGGATGTAAGTCACAGACTAAGACATCTTGGGTTGTAACGATGCAGTAGCGGATTCCTTTTATTCAGAATTAAATTATGTTTCCAATATTGACAAGCTTTTTAGAGTATTTAACATTTCACACAGTGCTCCATGTGGACTGAAACGAACTGCAGCAAAAAATAATTCCCATTTTAGTCACACGGACACTAGCTTTAACATATTTTTTCATGGTTTCAGGGAGTTTTTAAAGTTTAATCTGAACTACATGGACAGACACACAACCAGACTGTATTAATTTTGTGAATGGAATTTAGTCATCATCTTAACTTTTGCACACATAAATTATGCCACATTACCATAAAGGGCTCTATTTTCATGCCCAGTGCAAACCTGGAATGAAGTGTGATGTAAATCTGCACAGGGGCATGCTAAACTTAGTTTAGGTATTTCCACAGACCCGTGCAAGCAGGTGCAGCGTGACACATTTTAAAAAGGCTGTTTAACACCATTGTGGTCGTGAACTCTCACTGCCAATTAAAACTTCTTGACATGGTGGAAGGTCGAAAGTACATTTAGAAGGAACCGCACACCTCCATGGGCAGGTGATATAAAGATGGCCAGGGAGGTGACACGTGTTACACTACCTGCGCCAATGCGTAGACGTGCTTCCAACAGGTGTAAAGTTTTGTTTACTTTCAGCCACCAAACTGTCAGGTGCGCGAGACCACTGTAAAAAAAAAAAAAATGCTCCCGGTATGCCGGAACGCTCAACATGGCGCAGAAAGATGAACCAAATACCTAAACAAGCACAAGGTTGCGTCAACACAAAAATCACGAGCTCAAGTGCAGTTGTGCTGCATATATCTGTATTATTTATTTCACGTTTATAAGTAGTGGAAGGAAGCTCTTTTAGAATATGCTTTTTTTTTTGTTGTTGTTTATTATCCATGGATGTATGTTAATATGCTGTACTTTTACATGTAGACGTATCTATGGGAGATGACCAGTGGTGTGGAGGAGATTCCTCCAGGAATCCTCAACAAGGAGCACATCATCTTTGGGAACATGCAAGACCTCTACGAGTTTCATCACAAGTCAGTTGAGCAATCATTTTTGACGTCTTGCATTCTGCAGAGTGATTTTAGTTGATCATCTAAAGTAGCAACTATAGACTCACAGAGGGTAAAATATCCGACATTAATGCGTCTGTTTCTGCACAGCATCTTCTTGAAGGAGTTGGAGAAATATGAGCAGCTTCCGGAGGATGTGGGTCATTGCTTCGTCACCTGGGTGAGCGTAACATAAAATGGCGCACAATGACGACTGTTCCATCATTTCTTTTATTTTAGGTTTTTGACATTTACTTTTATTCATGTGTGGCACGCTTATGTTAATGTTTTTCTACTGATGACGTGTCCCACGATTTCTCCCGGCAAAAAAAAAAAAAATGGAACAGACATAAATAGGTTTGCATTTGAACACTCATCTTGGTACATTTTGTGAGCAGCAATGTAATTTATTATGATTTTTTTTTTGTTGTTATTTGAGGTAGGGATGTGCTCATTATTCTTTACTCCTGAAAAAATATATTTTTTAAAGCACAGCAAGTGCAGTTATTTCATAAGTAACATTTTGCACACCAAAAAACTTTATTACATTTAAAAAAAAAAAAATCCCAAGATTACTTGTTTTGAATGTTTATGTTGTTTCTCCCCCTCAGGCCGACAAATTTCAGATGTACGTCAACTACTGTAAGAACAAGCCCGACTCCACGCAGCTCATCTTGGAGCATGCTGGACCATATTTTGATGTAAGTAAAATATAAATTGCGCATTGGTTTCTCTTATTCTTTAAATTACTCCACAAAGATTGCGTATGCTTGACAAATTGGTGTTTTTTTGGTTTTACAGGAAATCCAGCAAAGGCATCGTCTTGCCAACTCTATTTCATCTTACTTGATTAAACCAGTCCAAAGAATTACTAAGTATCAACTGCTTCTTAAGGTGCAGTACAACACATTTCTCTAAGTTGCTAACTAATAATAATAATGAACTATATTTATCTATGTTGTTTGTGTGTGTCTGTGTGTTTAGGAGCTATTAACATGCTGCGAGGAAGGAAAAGGAGAGATCAAGGATGGTCTTGAGGTGATGCTAAGTGTCCCCAAAAGAGCCAATGATGCCATGCACCTCTCTATGCTGGATGGTGGGTTGAAACACGCACACACACGCACACATTTCTTACTGTACTCGTGTTCCACTTACATACAGTAGTTCCGTTTTGAACCGTTTTCACACAGCACCCGGTTTATGGGGTGTTCACAGTGAAGCAGGGCGCAGGTTGACCATATTTGGCACTGATGCTAAGCTAGCAGACAGGTAGTAACACCTTTTTCTTTTTTTTTACAATAATATGTTCTATGCAGCCACACTAGTCTACATATGTTGTTCTGTTTAATATAGCGGTAGTGGAATATGAGGGTAGGCAGCAACAGAAAAATCCAGCCGTTTTTATCCATCTCAGGGGTCGGCCATTTTGCCACTTGCTGTCGTCTGAAGAGGACATGAATTAAAATTGCCGAATGAACAATACTGAGCTCTCCAGAAGGAAAATAAATAAATAAAATAAAATAATGAAGAGGACATCAATGTTGCTCAGGTCTCAGGTAACAACCAATCACAGCCACACTTCAGAAAACAGGTGAGCTCTGATTGGTCGTTGCCTGAGCCCTGAGCAACTGTGATGTCATCATCAATCGACAGCACGTAACAAAATGGCCAAACCTTGAGATGGATAAAAACGGCTGGATTTTGCTTCATAACTCATATTCCAAAAATGTATATTAATCAGAATATCATGTTTACACTAGTGAGGTCGCATATAACATATTATTGTCAAGAATGATTAAAGGTGAACTTCCTCTTTAAGTAGTTACAACGGAAAGCGCTTAGCTTTACTAATAAGTAGCAGGAAGAAGAGAAGTGAGGGATGTGTGGCTTGACTATATTTTATTTTAAGCTAAAGTTTCTGTTGTTAGCAATGCTAAATTGGATATATTTGTCCATCGTTGTGTCTACTTTACCATATCAAAGTACGTCATTTGTCTTACAACTAACTCTTACAAAATATCTTGCTGTGAAATCACTCCGCCATCACTTGTCCCATTCGGATACGTCCGCAGTAAAAACCTTTTCGCATGCCACCATGCTTCATTTCGCAGCAGCACATACACAATCAATGAGTTAGTTTACAGTACACTGTCATCTGCTGAGTGCAGTGTGAAAAGGCTAAAGAGCATATCAAGGTCTATTGTCACAAATTGATCTTTTTGTCACTGAAATGTCATCACTGCCATTCAACACAAATTGTTCAACTGTGACTCAGCATTCAACTTGCCACCCACGTATTTGTACACACACACACACACACACAATTAAAGCCTTTTTCCATGTTACCTCAGGGTTTGACGGGAACATTGACTCCCAAGGAGAACTGATTCTTCAGGAGTCCTTCCAGGTTTGGGATCCCAAAACTTTGATCCGGAAGGGCCGTGACCGCCATCTCTTCCTCTTTGAGATGTCGCTGGTTTTCAGTAAAGACGTGAAAGACTCAAACGGACATAGCAAATACCTTTACAAGAGCAAGCTGTTTGTGAGTACTTTAGGCTTGGAGTATGTTGTTGTGTTATTGCAAGCTTTTATATGTATTATGTGTGGCGTTCACATCCACAGACGTTGGAGCTCGGAGTGACAGAGCACGTGGAGGGGGACCCTTGTAAATTTGCCCTGTGGGTAGGCAGAACCCCGACCTCGGACAACAAAATTGTGCTCAAGGTGCAGTATAAAGAAAACACTTAACACATAAAATATAATAAAAAATTCTAGTACTATTAAAATGAGCATTTGAACAACTCTTCACAATCACAAATATATTGATTAGGTCTGTTTTATGGGATTTGTGTCATACTAAACAGTATGAGCATACTGTCACTTTAATTAGCAACAAATTGTTGAACATATTGTGATTGACATGTTTTTGCCATTCCATACTAAATTCTCATGAAATCACAATGTCATGAGCAACTGTTTGCCTAGTCCATCCCCTACACCGCCACTAGGTGGTGGTGTGCTTTCTGCTCCTCGCTTTGGTTTCACTCTGACATTTTAGCATCACTATTGGTGGATCAGATGAGTGACAAACTATGCAGCTCGTATGCAGTGAGAATAATTTTCTACATACTGCATTTTTTATTCATTAAATTACACCCAACCCAGATATTAAAGGAATACTTGACTCATTGAGCCGTTTTCAGCAGTAAAAATTATGTCCTGAATGAATTTGATAACTACATTATTTTTTGTATACAATTAATCCCTCTAAAAAAATTCCACTTGGTGTCGACTGAAGATGACATCACCTGTGATGAGGAAGTAGGTAACGGACAATCACGGCTCACCTGTTTTCTGGGTTTGGTCAGCAAACTGAGCCATGATTGGCCGATACCTGTTTCCTCAGCACAGGTGATGTCATCTTCAGTCAACAGCAAGTGGAAAAATTAGCTTTTGAAGGTATTACGTGTATACAAAAAATAATGTAGTTTTTTCAAATTCATTCTGTACAAAATACTCAAACTTAAAACTTAAAATATTGACAGACACACAATTTCTTTAAATAAAAAAAATAAATGTAACAAAAGCTTAATGTTACAAGATACCACATTAGTTAGTTATGTACAAAAAAAGTTTAATAAATGTGAATCAAGATATCATGCAATTTACATACCACACTAATACAAATAACGTTTTCACCAGTCACGCCAAGCTGAGGTTTTGACTCTTTTTTTTTTCTCGTTTAAACTCATTTTCCTAAACCACTGTATGTTTTGATTTTTAACTCATTCACTGCCATCGAAGGCTATAGATGTCAAAAATTCATTTGAACTATTTCTATTAGTTTAACATTTTTCCCACTTTTGTTAACAAGAGTATGAATACCTAGATTTGTTTTTATTGTATTAGAACAGATATAAAATTTGCGATTAATCGTGAGTTAACTAGTGAAGTCTTGCGATTAATTACGATTACAAATCTTAATCGCCTGATGCCCCTAATTTTTAATTATCTTTTCTTTAAAAAAAAATAAAAAAAATAAAAATATATATATATATATATTTATTTATTTTTAAGTAAAGATTAATAAAAAATTATGGGTGTCAGGAGATTTCACTTTGCAATCGCAATTAATCGCATGACTTCACTAGTTAACTCACGATTAATCACAAATTTTAAATCTTTTCTAAATGTACAAAAAATAAAATTCTAGGCTTTCATACTCTTGTTAACAAAAATGGAAAAAAATGTTAAACTAATAGAAATAGTTCAAATTAATTGTTGATGTCTATTGCTGTCAATGGCAGTGAATAAGTTAATTTAAACGTGGGACTATGTGACAAGAGGTCTGTCTGTATCTGTGTCCCACTATGTAATTTGTGATGACCATCCAATTCTGTTCCTTATGTAATGTGTCATCACTGCAGCCTTGGCGCTGCCGGTGTCAAAGTGAAGGAGGGAGCAGGCTGCGTCACTGACAGAGAAATTAGATGCTGGCAATATTCTGAAGTGTGGAAGTTAGCAGACGAGATCATCATCATTACATCATTGCGCCTTAATCACAACAACAAAGCGCACGTGGTCCAGAAAAAAAAAAAAGCTTGTTCGTTTTTTTAACCCCTAAAATCCACTTTATGTTGAACTCATTTACAGCCATTGACGGCTATAGACGTCAAAAATTAATTTGAACTATTTCTATTAGTTTAACATTTTTTCCACTTTTGTTAACAACAGTATGAAAACCTAGAAAAAAAATATTGTACATTTAGAACAGATATAACATATGTGATTAATCGTGAGTTAACTATTGAAGTCATGCGATTAATTACAATTACGCCCCTCATTTTTAACTCTTTGACTGCCAGACGTTTTCAGAAAAGGGATGCCGTGGGTGCCAGCCGATTTAAGCATTTTGACTGATCTTTTGACTGATCTTTCAAGGTCCACAGAAAATTATGTGTTTGGACTATGGAAACACACATACTACCAAATTAAACATTGAACTCTCATCTTTCATCAGAAAAAAAAGTTTGTTTCTACCTTATTCCGTTTTTGAGTAATCAACAATAGAAAATGGTTAGTTTCACCTCTGTTTTGAAACAAACGTCTTTTAACGTCTTTGGCACTCCTCCATAGGATTTTACTAAACGTTATTTAACGTTTTTGGCAGTCAAAGAGTTAATAATTTTTTCTTTCTTTTTTTTTAAATATTTTTTTTTAATGTCTAGGTTTTCATATTCTTGTTAACTAAAGTGGAAAAAATGTTAAACTAATAAAAATAGTTTAAATGATTTTTTTACGTTTACAGGCGTCAATGGCAGTGAATGAGTTTATGTCATCATGCTTTTCATTCTCATTCTCATCTACAAATTGCTGACTTTTACAGTTTTGGATGTTGTGCATAATGACAAAGTCAACGTGGCGTTTTTTTATTCCAGGCTTCAAGCATCGAAAACAAGCAGGACTGGATCAAACACATTCGTGAGGTCATTCAGGAGCGAACGGTCCATCTGCGCGGTGCTCTGAAGGAGCCCATTCACATCCCCAAAGCCTCCACCGCCAAACATAAAGGCAGACGGTAAGCCAACAGAGCATCACTTGTTTGTTGTGTTCGTCTTGACAGCGCTCACTAAAAGAGCAAGTCTATTCTCTCGTGGCGTCCAGTTAACACAGCTGGGCTGCGTTTGAATCAAACAATGCCACTCCATCGAAAATGAACACTATACTTAGACTGACATTATGTCCAAACTGTTTGACCACCTGCAGAGATGGAGAAGAGCTAGACAGTCAAGGAGATGCTAGCAGTCAACCTGACACCATCTCAATTGCCTCAAGAACGTCCCAGAACACACTGGACAGTGATAAGGTAGAGGAACGCACACACTCACACTTGTATACTACACTGTTTCCCAACTTTTGACATTAGCAAAATCTCATGGCACACCACCTTGCAAAAACAGAAAAGCGGCAATAAAACAGGCCAAAACCCTGATGTAAGGCAGAGCAAAAGACTAGTTGCATATTATTTATTGTTAACCTAATGTGAAAGTGTCAAGATTTTAAACATTTCTCCAGAGGGAGCCATTCTAATTCACGTGATGATGGCAATCAAGAGTACACGGGCCCGAAAAGAGAATGCACTAGAATAGGGATGGTCAATTAAAATACCTGCAAAATATGTGCTTTCAATGCTTCATAATACATTTTTCTATGCACAAATAAAATATCAACTATTCTAAAACAACAAGAAAGGGGTTGAACGAAAAGGAGGGAAAAACTAACCATCTGCTGTTTTATATATACTGTATATATATTTCTTTCTAGTGCAAAGGGCTTTCTTGCTTAAATGTTACAATTCAAAGACAGCACAAAACTGCTAAACAGCAATTCACCATTAAGTGCAAGAATTAATTTGGAAATGTTTTCTCAAAAATCAACTCCCTCAAAATTGCATTACTTATTAACTATGTTTGTCCTGCATTATCATCCCAAATCTGTAAAGTTATTAGCCCTACTCATGTTTTAGTATAGGGATGTATACGACCCAATATAACCTTAACTAAGCCATGTCTTCCATCTAGTGGTGAATGGTGATATTACAACTTAAAATTAAAGTTTATGCATAGTAGCAGTTTGGCACACACAAATTGGCATCTTTGCTGATTTTCTTTAAAAGTATTATTTTTAATATTTTTTTTTAAATGACCCCCCAACCCCCAATTTACTCCCAATTTTTCGTGGAAAACTTCTTCTATTTTTTAAGTTTTTAAGTAAAACATGTATATATATATATATATAATGTTTATTTATTTAAAAAAATAATAATAATAATTTAAATAGGCAAAGTGTGGCTCCCATTCCAGAAGACTTTCCAAATTTTCACTTTGCTCAGATTTCACATTAAGTTCCCCATAGGGAATAATGTAAATCCAATGCATTCATTATTTTCTCACTAGAAAACCGTAGAAATAGAAATCGTCTGCTCTCGGGTAGAGTGGGGAAAGAGTGGTTAGCACGTCTGCCTTGCAATTTTTTTGCGGTTTGGGGTTTGAAACTCGGCAGGGGCCTTTTGTGTGGAGTTTGCATGTTCTTGCTGGGCTTGTGTGGATTTTCTCCAGGTAGTCCTGCTTCCTCACACATTCCAAAATCATGCATGTTATGTTTATAGAAAACTAAAAAAGTGTCTCCATGCATGGCTGCTTTGATGATTATGATTCTCTTCAAGTAACTTTTTATACTCCTAACTTTTCATTCTTGTTTAACTTTTGGACCTTCATTTTTTTTTCTTTTCTTAAAATGTTAAATCCGGTTCTGATTTGTTCAACCAAGATTTCCCTGGTTTTAGTGAATATTATTAAGCATACAAAAGGAACGTTTTTTTTAAATTTTCTGACGCCCACTGCGTTCACTTGTTATTGCACGTGACGACTGCAGCCTTTGGACATGCAACTATCTCTCTTCAACGCGTTTCCTTCAGAAGCGTTGCGTGACGGTCCATCTGACTTGATACAGTGGGTGTGTGTTTGCGTGCGTGTTTGTGTAAGAGAGATTCACTGGAAGCAGGGACAGTCGGCACTGGTTATATCTGGTAATAGCACCACAGAAGGCCCGTCCTCCTACGCTCAGTATGAGCAAAGCTAACAAGCACACACACACTACCGCAAAGTAAGATTTCTATACTTTTAAGACGCACTGATTGTAAAGCAAAGCCAAGCTTTTTTTGTCCTCACTGTAACAAGAACGGCAAGACTTAAATAGAAACGCTCATTGCATTTTTCAGTAGCTTGTAAGGACACAAATTATTGTATAAGTGTTCATTCCATTGAGGATTCGTGAATGCATCTTTTAAATGAGCACAATACCACTTGCAAATAAATATTCCCGGTCAATTTCCTAGGTTTGAATGCTTCTTTATATCTCGGACTCGCTGTGAGGATTCTGTGTGAAACCTCTCATTCAGGAGGCGGTGACACTGGTGTGTTTGTGTATTTTTTTTTTTTTTGCATGCGAGGGCTCGTGTTCCTGTGCGCATCCGCTTTAGTGACTGACTTGTCAGCTGCTTCAGCCTCCCACTCACAGAGGATGCTCGCCTCTATGCCAGACAGGAAAGAACCCTTTTAAGTTCTCACCGCTTTCACTCTACCGCTTGGCTTCTAAAAAAGAGATTGCAGACAACCCCTGAGTTTCGGGTTTATGTATGTTGCCGAACTGCTATTAGTAGGACTTTCAAGAAGGCTTTGATGGATTCTTCTGCTGACCATTAAAGTGGACTGCGTTGACGGTGGATCAAGAATTGATTGACTTACTGCTCTATTTTTTCCCAGTGGAGGTTGAATAAAGGGTTTTTTTCTTTGCCGACTTTATCGTGTGAGGCTTGGGGTGGTATAAAGGCAGTCGTAGTGGGTTGTGCAGTCTGATTGCTGTCAGAGTTTAGAAAACTTTTGGAGCTTTTCTCACAATGAGGGAGTGGAAAACAATGGAGAAATTGGAGGAAAGAATCGCACATCCAGTTTCTCAACTTCTCAGCTCGCTGGCTTTACCACACTACCAAAGGGTATGTTGAAAATCAAAATGGAAACATTCATTTAAAAAGACTGAAACGCATGTGACGTGTTAATGACTTTTTCTGCTACTTATGTATGCAATTTTATTGTATGAACTTGTTATAAGGCATACCTAGTCCAATCCAAAACCGGCACCTCTACAAAGACAACAATAAAGATGAATGACCGATTGACACTATGATCAGATTGATATTAATTTAACAGTCAAATATTTGTCATTTACTTAATTCAAGCATGTCCCTATTTTATGAGTACAGAATCTTAAAATGATTACACAAGCTTCCACGTTAATATGTATATATAAATTAGAAATAGGCCTACGGATCCTAAACAACATTTTTTTTTTAAAAAAAGTACTTTGGTTGCCTTAATTTACTGTTAAGAAGTGAAAATGTATTTTCTGTTTCAGCTGTCGGGTGGTTGCGAGCTGACCGTGGTCATCCATGACTTTGTGGGCAGCAACGGTGGCAGCAGCGGTGAGCTGACAGTGCGACGAGGCCAGACGGTGGAGGTTCTGGAGCGACTCCACGATAAGCCAGACTGGTGCCTGGTCCGGACCACCGACCGCTCTCCGGCCCAGGAGGGCATCGTTCCCTGCTCCATGCTGTGTATCGCGCACTCCAGGTCGTCCATGGAGATGGAAGGGCTCTTCAACCACAAAGGTAGGACAAGGCTTTTATACTTGATCTTGAATTTTTAATAATATAATGTAATGTATAAAAATCTATGTATGAACTGGAGCCAATCACAAAAAGGAGTCATGCCACGTCACATATGACAAAACTCCTTTCAATTCTGTATTTCAGAGCATCTGGCTCATTTCAGCGCACTGTGACATTTAATGCGGGTCTCTCACAGAGCATTTTTTTAAAGCGTTGTGTAAATGGTGAAGTTAGTTAGTTTTCTTTCAATAAAATGTTTTATGCAGCACCACTGCTCTAAACACGGTATTTTGATTAATATTGCATTTGTGGAATATGAATAAATCATCAATATCCACACATTGTTTTTTTTATCCATTTTCTCAGGGGGCAGCCATTTTGTTACTTGCTGTTGACTGAAAATATTCATTTATTAACAGTTGTTCATTTATCAAGACTCATGTACTTGTTTTGACTAATTGGACCTTTTTCCAAGAGTAAACATTTATTGTCTGTAAAGAAACAAATATTTACTTGCATAATCATGTTAATATATATGGAACTTTATGCTTAAAAAAATCTACGAAGGCAAAAAAAATATTTTGAAAAAAATATATATATATCAAGCTGTCATTGTGATTTGCTTTTTTTATGTATAAACAAAAGGAGGAAATATTGATTTAAATTGGAAAATGTATTTTGGTGGGGAGATTATATTTTTCATGCCATAGTATCACCAACCAAGCATCACTTTCATGTTCATAATCCTAAATGAAACCGAATCTTGAAAAGATTTAAGAGTGTAGTTCATCTGACTGCTTGTCATGTAGTTTCGCTAGTGTGTATTTTTATTTAAAATCCCTCTATTCAAATCATGCCACACATAGATTTCCACGTTTCCTCAACAGCTGCATACAGCCACGTTTTTACCAAGCGGAAAAGTTCAGTTCAGCTATCTTTGATACAGGTTGGAACGGTAATCCCTGTTCACACTCTGAGATGAGGAGGCCGGATAGTGAAAGCTGCATCATCCAAAAAAATAAAATAAATCAGTTTGCTAGAAAAAAATTACAGACAACAGAGTAGAATGACCAGTAGTCTTTGTTTTGTGTTGTGTTTGGCTTTTTTCAAGTCTTAAGAAAAAAACTTAAAAGAGGAGACATTAAGATTTCTTGCCGGAGATTTCCAAGTAGGGATTGTGGTCTCATCTCAAGATGAATAAGATCGGTCATCCTTCGTGGTCAGATGAGGGGTTTTTTTGGATCCTAAAATTGATAGCTCAAAGGAAACCTTTTTCTTTCTTTTTTCAATCAAATATTTTATTTGTATTTTCCTTTTTAGTAGTTTTTTTTTTTTTTAAGAGGGTTAACTCTTTGACTGCCAGACGTTTTCAGAAAAGGGATGCCGTGGGTGCCAGCCGATTTAAGCATTTTGACTGATCTTTTGACTGATCTTTCAAGGTCCACAGAAAATTATGTGTTTGGACTATGGAAACACACATACTACCAAATGAAAGATTGGACTCTCATCTTTCATCAGAAAAAAAAGTTTGTTTCTACCTTATTCCGTTTTTGAGTAATCAACAATAGAAAATGGTTAGTTTCACCTCTGTTTTGAAACAAACGTCTTTTAACGTCTTTGGCACTCCTCCATAGGATTTTACTAAACGTTATTTAATGTTTTTGGCAGTCAAAGAGTTAATAATAGCAACTTAACATTTTTTCGCTTTTACAAGAGTTATCACTATCATGTATCACATAGTGAGTAGCAGCCAATTCCAGATCATTATTTAACTGGTAAGTGGTTGTGAATATGCCCGCCAGTGGACAAACTTAGTAAAAATTCCATTGCTTGAAAAATAGCAGTAATAGTACCCTATTCTCTTTCCCATGGGCCAGTCTGGACCCTGAAGGGGCCCGTTCTGGCCCAATGGCCCTACTTTTAACACCCCTGTTGCATTTTGTGTCTAGATCTTCCCAAACGGCATAACAAAAAGACACCCCATATATCAGCTGTACTGTTGAAAATGGAACTGTAAAATAAGGTGAACAGTCCCGAAAAGTAATGCCTGATGGAAATGGAAACCGTTGTTTATTGTTTGAAAGGTCACTGAGCCTAAACATTCTTGTACGTCATCTCTCATGAATCTGCACCATGTTAAAGGCGAGCATCAATATTCACAGATCGAACCATTAAAGCGTTTCTTTAATCTTAAAGTGTGGGTGAGTGCAAGGCAGCTTGTTTCTATGGCAATATGGCTGACAAATATTGTGTTGGCACTTTCATGTGATGAGACTCTTGTTTATCTAAGAAATGATATTGCAAGTCACAGCTTGGGTTTTTAGCTTATGCGGCCCGGGAAGGTGAGACTGCTTATCTTCTAGCAGCTTCTCATCTTTGTTTTTTATTAGCACAAGCTCTTGTTTTTAGCTTTCATTTCTTTGTTTCTACTGTTTGTATGTTTTATGTGGTCAGCAGGAATGCTGAAAAGAGTTGCTGGCTCAGGCGTGGCGGATGAACTAGACAAGGATGACAAAAGGTCTTCCGTACTTTATCGTTCCTTTGTGTTTGCTGACCACCAAGGAAGACAATTCGTACCAAATTATACGAGCGGGATGAGTTTCAAGGGATCAGAGGAGAAAATCTCACCTATTCCTGGAAGCAGTCGTTAATGTTAAAAGTCAATAGAGGTCTGAAAAACAAAGGGAGTCCTTTTACTTGCTATGCTTTGAAGATGGAAGCTGATCGTCTTGACTTATAATTGAATCTCTGATTATTAGATGACAGAATGCATACAGTCAGTGTTTTTCATAGAGTTGCGCAACTGCTGTTCTAATCTTTACAATCCTCTTCAATTGATTGGAGAAGTTGATCAATTCCTGGCATTTGTTCTTTTATCAAAGAAATGAACTCGGGTAGTTTTCGAATGGAAATGCATTTTGACAAAAAGAACTTTGTGTAAAGTGACAACAACAAAAAACTCCTTTGTGTATCCGAGGTGCACACAATAGATCGTTAAAGACGATGAAGCACACTTTAGCGTGCATTTCATAACCGGATCTATATTTGTTTCAAGGCATGGTGTATAACTTGCACCCGCCCCCTCAAACTGAGTGGGCGCGCCAACAAAGGGTAATACGGCAGATGCACAGCATGGAGCCAGACGTTCCCTTGGAACACGTACAGTGGAGGCTTGCCCACTGTCCTTATAGCAACCCACTCGTGAGGGAGGGAGAGAGAGAGGGCGGGATGGAGAAACTCTCATGCTGCATTTGACTTTTTTCCTCCTCACTCTGGACTTCTTACATGCTCAGTCCGCATATTCAAGGAGGAAAAGCTTTTATCGTTAGCCACATGGTGTTTTAGTTGTTCGATGCAGAGATGCTTTAAAGGGATTGTTTAAGAAGGATTTTCTGAGGCTTGATATTTGACTGACATGGACCATGGAATCCAGTCTTTAGTGTCTCTGTACCCTTTTTGCCCCATGGAGTCAACACAAGAAGGACAATCTCATAACTGCAGGTTCTGGTTGCTTGACCTGGGTAAGGTGCCTTTGTCTAATACATTTGGCATGCTGTGTGTAATAAAGTCAATCAAATTCATAGAAGAGAAGAAATCCTTGTTTATAAGCTCTAGAGCTAGTTGTTTTATTGATCTTTTTGTTGTACATTTTTTAATATGAAGAAATATGTAATCTCTGTCAGTGGAATTGATCAGAATGCTGAAGGAAAAAAAATCACATGCTTCTTGGGGACTTTTGGTCTAAAAATGTCATGTTATACGATTGCTAGGTCCACTCCCGTATCTAGCATGCCAACTCCACACCCTTCCTAAATGTGGCTCGTGGTGGCCAGAAGTTCTCGGCATTGTCCTCATTTCTGGAGAGAGAGCCAGACGAACCCAGCGCAACTTCCCCACTCTGTGTTCCTCTATTTGTAAAAAGCTTGCCTCCACCCTGCGCTGACTAATGTTTGTGTTTCTACCACATCTCCGGGGGATGAATAGATCACACTAAAAATGCTCCATTGGTGACACTTGTGGAATTCCAGGCATGTTCCTGCAAAGATGTGGACACTTTAATTACAACCATCAACCCTTATTCTCAAACGCAAACATGAATGCAATTTGGCATAGGGTTTTTTTCCCCAGCAGAATGGATGACAATTTCCTGAAAGACATCACACTGTACTTACTTATTACTTATGTATGTGTGTACTGTAAATAAGTAAACAAATATTGATGGGAATATAGACTCCTTTGCACTGGTCCGAGCCAACTTTTTTTTAGTGTGTCATAAGACCCTAAACACAGCAAAGGGCAAAGATCTAGACCTCTATGTGTGTGTCTCCAGGGTCCACCCCCCCCCCCCCCCTTCCTTTGGCAATGATGTGTCAACACTGATGTTTTACCTATTTAGACTCCTCTTAACATATAGTACAGGCCAAAAGTTTGGAGAAACCTTATGCAACGCATTTTCTTTATTTTCATGACTATTTACATTGTAGATTCTGAATGACTGAAGGCATCAAAACTATTAATGAACACATGTGAAGTTATGTACTTTAAAAAAAAAAGGTGATATAATTGAAAGCATGTTATATATGGTAGTTTCTTCAAAATAGTCACTTGCTCTGATGATTTGTTTGCACACTCTTGAGCTTCAAGAGTCGTCACCTGAAATGCTTTTCCAACAGTAATGAAGGAGTTCCCATAGGTGAGAATGCCAAGAGTGGAAAAAAAGTATATTTGTATCTGTTTCCGTTTTGCAGTAATTAGCATTAGAATTTATCTAAGTTTCATCATTATTCACAAATCTATTTAAAACAGTGAGGAAAAGAGCCTTTTTCAACATGGCCCTGGTTGATCCGTTTTTGTTATAACTACCATTGCTTTAAGCGTTCTCTTCGGTTCAGAGGCTGCATCAAAGCCTTCCTCATGCTCTAGCACAGGGGTGGCCAAGTTCGGTCCTCGAGAGCCACTATCCAGCCTGTTTTCCATGTTTCTCTCCACTAACACACCTGATTCAGGATCAGGATCGTTGTCAGGCTTCTGCAAAGCTTGCTGATGAGCTGATCATTAGAATCAGCTGCGCTGAAGGAGGAAGACATGGAAAACGGGCTGGATAGTGGCTCTCGAGGACCGAACTTGGCCACCCCTGCTCTAGCATTAAAAAAAAAACATGAAAAACATATAAATATGTTTTTGGGAACCATGGTAATATTTAAAATAGAACGCTTTTATATGTTTTGGGGAGCTAATGAGTTAAGCAACTTGGCACACTTGCACTTACCCAAAATGATGACATCTATGTGATCTAATTAATATAATAGAACACAATAGGATTGGGCAATAAGTCATGTTTCAATCCATTTGCTCACATGGAAAATGGCTGGGTTGAAACAAAATTTGCTGTCTTAAGTTGTTTATCAGATCCAGATGTTAATAAAATACTGGAAATTAAAGCTGAAATGTTCATTCATTTCTTAAGTCAAACTTAAATGTTTTTAATTTAAGAATAAAATAAGAATTTGTTCTCACTATTCCAAACCGTTTGGGGCGGAACATGAAATCTGAGCTTTTTCTGGCAACAATGCGAAAAGTGACAATCAGAGTAACTTTTACCTTTTGTGTCTCAGACTTCTTGTGTAAAAATGTGCACGTAAGAATGAGTTGTCATTTGTTAGATAACGTTCTTCGAGGCCAACGTTAAATACACTGGCCTTGTGAATCATCTTAACACAGCCTACAATAGGTGATCGTGCCGATGAAGACTAAAACTGAAAATACCCATTCGGCGATGTTCTATGCCGCTTGTGCTCATTAGAGTCACTGTTTAGTAGGAGCCTATCCTATATACTGTAACTAGTAGATATTATTAAAGCAAAACTTAAGCACTTTTCGTTTTTGTCATGTCTGCGCCATATAGACAAAAAAACGTCATGTTTTGCCTGAGGGAAGACCACAATTCCTATGAGGACAAGCGAATTCCTCCTCGTCAGCGAGTGAAAGCCAATGTTGATCCTTGACTGTCCTTTTATCCGGATAGCCGTCTTTTTCCTTTTTCTTTTCTTTTTTTCTGTCTCCTCAGACAGAACTTTTCATTTCTTCGGTTGTTTTGCAGCATCTGCCATGACAAGTAATCATGCAGCCGTTCAAATCGAGTTCGGAATGGATGAGGAAAGAGGGAAGTGCTATGCTGTGAAACAGTCAACACATTTGTAGTTTTTTATGTGGCAGAGTTCCTGCCACTGTCCTCAAAGTTGCTTAGTGCCATGACAAAGGTACCATTCAACTAGTTGGTGATTCGTCAGAAGTTATAATTTGACTAATTGAAAAACAAAGTTACATGGTGCAGTTAGGCATTGCAATATTAGTGAATTGTCATGGCTAGCATAACAACAATCATCTCAGTCCAAAGTCCTTGTCACATATTCCCACGTTTAAATTAACTCATTCACTGCTATTGACAGCAATAGACGTCAAAAATGTATTTGAACTATTTCTATTAGTTTCATATTTTTTTCCACTTTTAACAAGAGTATGAAAACCTAGAAAAAAACGTATTGTTCATATAGAACAGATATAAAATTGTGATTAATCTTGAGTTTAAATAATTAAGTAATCCAACAAAAAAGAAAATATGTAAAAATTATGGGCATCAGATGATAATTTATTTTTAATTTATTTTTTTCTGGAGAGCTCAGTATTGTTCATTTGGTAATTTTACCGATTTGACATGTCATCATCATTGCTCTCTCTTTTTTTTGTATTTTTTTTAATTAATTACAATTTTAAAAAATATATAATTTTTTTAAATTGTAATTAATCGCATGGCTTCAATAGTTAACTCATAATTAATCACAAATTTTATATCTGTTTTAAACGTACAATACGTTTTTTCTATGTTTTCATACTCTTGTTACCAAAAGTGGGAGAAAAAAAAATAGAAATAGTTCAAATGAATTTGTGACGTCTATAGCCGTCAATGGCAGTGAATGAGTTAAGAGGCAGGATGACTGCAACCTTCACATCTAGCTAAATTCATTACAGGCGTAGGGCTTATACAAGTTGAACTTTGAAAGGTTGTGTTAAAGTCGGGTCCAATTAAGGAAGGTAGCATTTCCACTCGCACCCTCTTCAAGGAGACTCACAAGCCTGTATCAAACGGCCAATTCCTTGACCGATGCATCTGGTTGGACACGGAATATTACACCGAAAGCTCCTGCAAAGCATCCATATCTTACAATCTTCGCATCCTCAGTGGCTATTGAAGATGTTTAACAACTTGAAATGCCACATGACGCAAACCATTTAAACAATGTTGTAGGCGTCGTCTCTGAGTCAGCGTCAACCCCCGTAAACACTTTTGCAACTTGAGATCTTCATATGCCAAGAGAGAAATATGTCATTAAGTTCAGCTTCATCTTAGAAATGAGCATTGTATTGATCCAACCATCCAGACCAACCAGAAATTTATTTTTGTCCGTATTAAGCAATGCTTATTTCATAAATGCCTCCTCTAGTGGTTTTGGAAATAACGGAAGCAGACATTGCATCCATTTTACCCTCTGTTTTTTTCAAACAACAATAATGGCAAACCCACAATTGTCACAAGAATGTTGTCCCAGTAGCATTGTGGCTTATCAATATCAATTTGAGCAAATTCCAGTCTCATCAGTTTTAAGTTATTTCAATGTTTGTGTTTTTTTTTAACTAAACAAAGGGCTACCAGATGTTCATATAAAGAGATTGCTGTCCTCACTTAATTTCTTTCTCAGTATTGAGTTCATTTTCTGTTACAATGCAAATTGTCTCTTAAATTGTCATGCAGACTTTCCCGTAACAGAGCTCTTCCTTTTTTTCCCATCATCTTTAGATACCTTGTCTGTATCCAGCAACGACACGCTGCAGCCGGGCTCCAGCCAAACCTTGGGGCCACACAGCTCACCGGGCCCCAAGCGTCCGGGGAACACATTGAGGAAGTGGCTGACCAGCCCAGTGCGGCGACTCAGTTCTGGCAAGGCGGACGGTCATGTCAAAAAGTTGGCCCACAAGCACAAAAAGAACCGTGAAGGCCCCCGGAAGAACCTGGATGTTATGCAAGGCCCTCAGAAGGACTCTGACGACAGCGCCGCCACGCCACAGGATGAGACGCTGGAGGAGGTACGAAACTAGGGGTGTCAGGCGGCTTCATCGTAATTAATCGCATGACTTCAATATTAACTCGTGATTAATCGCAACATTTTTTTACCAGTTCTAAATGTACAATAAAATGTACAATAATTTTATTTTCTAAGTTTCAGACTCTTGTTAACTTAAAAGTGGAAAAAAATTAACTAATAGAAATATGGATGCATATTTTAGTCATTGATACAGTATTTTCATAATAATTCAAAAAATTTAGTTCGAATTAAACAGATTTACTGTACTGTAAATAATGAGTGTGATATTGATTAGTACATTTTTCTTTTCATATTAAGGGCTATCTAATCTTTAACATGAAGTTACTTGTGAAATTCTCACATTTTTCAAATTATAAAATACAACTTGACCCCAGTCTCCACAAATATATGCATTATTATTAAATGTATTACTGCTAAATTTTGACGTGGACGTGTCTGCTGAGTTGCGACTGAAATTCCCCCAGCACAGGCTTTCCAAGCTGGGGTGGTTATTAATCGCGCATTAAAAAAATGTGTGGTGTTAAAGAATTTTTAAATGAACTCAAAATGAACACACTAATTTTGACGCGCCTTTAATAAACCAAAAAGAAGACCTTTCTGTTTCTATACTGTTTCTGATGATTTTTTTTTCCCCCTCACCAGCGCATGCGTAATGAAGGACTGAGCAGTGGAACGCTCTCCAAGTCCTCCTCATCAGGCATGCAGAGCTGCGGAGAGGAGGAGGGTGAGGAGGGGGCTGACGCCGTCCCTCTTCCTCCCCCAATGGCCATCCAGCAACACAGTCTGCTGCAGCCCGACACCCAGGACGACAAGGTGGGAAGGAAATTAATTTGGTGTAAAATTGCTTTTGCTCGTAGGCTCCACCTCAAAAAATTGATGATCGCAGGAGATCACTGTATATATTACTTTGAACTAACGATTGAACTAACGAACAGGTATTGGGTTTCACCTATGTTCACTGTTCCATCTGGTTGGTCTCTGAATCACGGCCTAAATAGCATTAACCTTATAACGGCAAATGTATCATATTAAATACAAGACATTTGGAGCCCTCTATTTCATGAGTATAATGTTTTTCCCCATTAAAACCCTCAAGTATATGATCTGACGCATGCATTGCACGTATAATCCAGTAGAGGGCAGTATCACCCAGCAGATGGCTTTTCTAGCGACCTTGCAAGATCGCCCCAGTTAAGAAAGGAGAGACAGCTATACTTATTAATAGCGGGAAATGTAATTTCTGATTTTTGGAAATACTAATATGTTTGATATGTTTGTTTATTATGATAATATTTTTAACGGTTATAAGTGTACAAATTTAAAGCATTGTGACCGTATCAAATATGACACAAGTCAAAAGTCATATGTGGAACAAAAATTGAAAGAATCATAATTTTCTTTCATATATTTCATGGTTCAGTCTTTATAGGGTTAAGTAGGTGACTACTGACTTGACACATACAGGAACTGAAAATAATGTTAACAAGATGAAGTATTTACATTCGGGGCCTAGTAACAGGTGCATATTGCTTTGTGTTTTAAAAAAAAAAAATACATGAATTTTATCCTTGTATTTCGCTTTTTCTGTGGACGTATCTATTGCTAAATGTACAACTTTCACTTCGCACTAATAATGTTTCCTTTCTTTTCCTCTTATTTTCTTGATGGCTGCATGTTTTGTCTGTCAGCATTATGTTGATTTCTGTTCTGCCTCTCTTCTTACCCAGTTTCCTTATCTCTCCATGTAAAACTCACCGCCACACCTTTTGTTTTTGTAATTTCTCTTCTCAACTTCTCCTTTTACAGTTATCCTTTAACTATGTGTGATTCCCTTGAAGAGTTGTTGTTACTTTGCACCGTATACGGTTGCGGAAGTGAATACTCTATTCTTCATGCAGTCGAAAGATTAAAACTTTGCCTGCCCTAAATTGCACCTGTCAATCTGATGGAGTATCAAGCAACACCCTTATTTCTCACTAATTTGACCCGTCAAGTGTTCATGCAAATGATCCAAGAGCATGCCCTTTAACCTCACCCTAACCTGTTTCCCCCCCAAAACCAGCCTTTGATTGGCTCCAACTTGGCCCCAATTTAACCTTTTTATTAGGAACAGCACACCCACCAAGTCCTTTTTTGAACATGTGGATTTTCGGGGGTCAAACACTCAATGGTGAGCCTGATCACAAACACAGACAGCAGTTGCCATCATGTCTTGCATGGCTTCTCTAGCATGAAGATATCTACATTTGTGATGTATAACGTTTTGCTTGTTTCTGTCTTTTCCGGCCAGTCTGCATCCCGACTGTCTGCTCGGCCCAGCAGCTCAGAGACTCCCAGTGCTGCTGAACTGGTCAGTGCCATCGAGGAACTGGTCAAGAGCAAGATGGTGAGAGAGAAATCTCACAAATACAATGCAGCACACGTGCTCTATTTGCACACAGAAGAGTCCCCATTGATGCAAGCACACTTTGCTTGGGTGTTGTTAACAGAGGCATGGTGTACTAGCAGTCATCTCTCAGTATTGTGACTCATGAAAGCCAGCTGTCCCCTTTTTCAACAAAATGGCATTGCTCTTTACCTCGATTCACATACTACTTTCCGTTCCGTAGAAAGTGCTCGCTGGTGATAGCCTGAGCGAGGCAATTGAATTTTTTTTCTGAATTTTTTAATGAACTGCGAACTACCATGCAAATCACAATCTTGCTTTAAGTTACATGATTTACTTTTTTATTAGTGCTGTTAGTTAAAGCGTTAACTAAATAATTAATCCCAAAAAATGATCGCATTAATCATTTATTAATGCAGATTAATCACACTATTAATTTTGACCGCAGATGATCCTTTAGCTGACAGCAGATGGTTACGTTAAAAGTAGCACAGGTTGTGTTTGAGCAATAAACATTTAACTCATTTACTCAAAAAACGTATAAATACGTTCTATTTTAAATATGCGCTTGGTCCCAAAAACGTATTTATGTTGTTGCTTTTTTATGATAGAGCATACAGAAGGCTTTGATTCAAGCCTCTGAACTGAAGAGAGCGGTTGAAGCAATGGTAGTTATTTACAAAAACGGCCAGCAGGTAGCAGCAGAGTATAAGAGATCAACCAGGGCCAGGTTGCAAAAAGCTCTTTTCCCCACTGTTTTAAACAGATAATGATGAATAATGATGAAACTTATAAGCTAATTAGCCTATTAGCCAAGGCTAATTGCTGCAAAACCGAAACAGATAGAAATGTACTCTTTTTTTTTTTTCCTGATGAAAGAAGAGACTCTAATCTTTCTTCTGGTAGGTCCCATGTTTTTATAGAAATAGAACACAATATTCTGTAGGCCTTGCAAAATCAGTCAAAATCCAGTAACAGTTGCTTCAGTGAAAATGGATGGGAGTGAACGAGTTAATAAATGTTTGCGTATGACATTCAGAATTTTTGTTCATGTCAAACTGTCGGGATCTTTTTTTTTTCATTTTAAATTATGCGAGTAATTAACTGATTCGAAAAATAGGAGGATGAGCGTGTGCAGTCTATCAACAAAATGTCAAGGACGTCCTCATAACATTAAATTTCGAAAGAATTAACACATAAAAAGTGCTCTTTAAATGTGGCAGGCAAAAAAGCCTTTTTAATTAAGTGATTAATCGTGATTAATCAAAATTCCCAAATGTGATTAATCTGATTAAAAATTTAATCGTTTGACAGCTCTACTTTTTATGCAATTTTCTAATCTGCCATTTTTTCTCTCTCTCTTTTTCTTCATCTATCTTGCACATCCTCGCACTCTTCAGTCATTAGAGGACCGTCCCAGCTCTCTGTCAGTGGAGCAAGGCGACAGCAGCTCTCCTTCCCTCAACCCCTCCGACAACTCCCTCCTCTCATCCTCCTCGCCCATGGAGGAGGTGGACGAGCGCAAGTCGGGCTTCCTCAAGAGAAGACAGTGAGTACAAGCTTGTACTTTTGGTGTAGCTGTGAAACTGTTACGCAGTAATAATAATTTATATTTTAATTATATTATTATTATATTTAATAATTGATTTAAAAAATATTCATTTATAATTTATGTTTAATTTAAGTATAATAATTTGTTTTATAGTTATGTCCTACTGGAGTTGGTGGAGACTGAACGAGACTATGTCAGAGACTTGGGATCAGTTGTGGAGGTAATGACGAGTTTAAAATGAACCAAAATGGCCACATTGTTTTAGCGTGCCTACCAAACACTGCGTTACATGAACCTGAGGGATTGTTCACGTGTACCTAATGTTGCATGATAACACCCCCCCCCCCCCCCAGGGCTACATGAGCAGAATGAAGGAGGAAGGCGTTCCAGATGACATGAGAGGAAAAGACAAGATTGTCTTTGGAAACATTCATCAGATCTACGACTGGCACAAAGAGTAAGCGCACAGCCTCAATTCTTTGCATTTATAGATTGCAAAACATTTTTGGAAGGTTGCTCAAATCATGTTTCTCTCCTTGTGCGCTCACAGCTTTTTCTTGGGAGAGATTGAAAAGTGTTTGGAGGATCCTGACAGACTTGCTTCTTTATTTGTCAAACAGGTATACGGTACCGTTCATATTTGCTCTTAATACAGTATAGAGACACTTTGAGTGTGAATAATGTAGTATCATCTCAAATTAGAATTCTGTGCATTGCAGTTCATTCAAATGTCAAACAAAAACTACCAGTTGTCAATTTTAGTACAGTACTTGAATTCCAAAACCCTTAATTCACCATCTCAGGAAATAAAATAATACATTAAAAACAATGACATTTTTTTAATAGAAATTATGTAGGTTTGTGAATCTGTTGTCGTAAAATGTAGGGATGTTCGATACCATGTTTTTTTGACCGATACCAATACGAGTATTCACCTATAAAATAAAATAAAAAGACCTGTAAATCCCATTATAGTATTTTCCTTAAAATTGCACGAAATTATCGCAATTTTCTATTCCTCTAATTTACAATTTCTAGTTCCTGATTGTTCAGCACCGTCACGAGTACCGATACCTTAAAATAAGGCTGGTGTCTGCACCGATATCGATACCAATACCTGGTATCGGTACTCGCCCATCCCTAGTAAAAAGTACAATCAGTTCACTTTTGAATTGAACTGAAACAAAGCATTTTTTTTTTACTGTGTTGAAAATTTATTTAGATGCACCTGTGTTTGGATGTTTTTACCTGATATATTTCCTCCAACTTTTGTATTCTGCTTACTGCAGGAGCGCAGGTTTCACATGTACATCGTATACTGCCAAAACAAGCCCAAATCAGAGCACATTGTGTCAGAGTACATTGACACTTACTTTGAAGTAAGACTTTGTGGGAAGTTTTTTATTTTTTTATTCGTTATATGTGTTATTTTGGCCGCGTGGCAAATCTAATCATTTTACTCTTTCTTCTTAATCTTTATTCAGGAACTCAAGCAACGATTAGGCCACAGATTGCAGATCACGGATCTGCTTATCAAACCTGTCCAGCGCATCATGAAATACCAGCTATTGTTGAAGGTAAACAAACTAATGTTTATAACAATAACGTGCATCACTCATGTTTTTGAGTTACTGTGCACGTTTATCATTTATTAGGATCTTCTCAAAGTGTCGAAGAAGGCTGCAGTGGATTCCTCAGAGCTGGAGGTAAAAATAACAACTGAAAGTGCAACCACATAAAACCACACTTGACAAAAGCAACATTCATTTCCAGTTGAAGTCTGAAGATTATGGGCGTTGGAATACAGAATGCTCTTGCCTGCCCCCTGGTGTTAAAAGCGTGTTTGCATTTCCTGTTTTGTTTTAGAAAGCTGTAGAGGTGATGTGCATTGTACCAAAGCGCTGCAACGACATGATGAATGTTGGCCGCCTTCAAGGCTTTGATGTAAGACTGCTGTCAAAATTAATTGACTTTGATATTAACTCATTCACTGCCATTGACGGCTATAGACGTCATAAATTCATTTTAACTATTTCCATTATTTAAAAAAAAAAATCCACTTTTGTTAAGAGTATTAAAACCTAGATTTTTTTTTTTACGTTAAGAGCAGATATAAAATTTGTGATTAATAGTGAGTTAACGAGTGAAGTCATGCGATTAATTACGTTTAAAAAATATATATTGCCTGACGCTCCTAATTTTTAAAAATCTTTTCTTTTTAAGAAAAATAAATAATTTTAATTATTTAAAAAAAAAAATTATCTTTTTTTTTTAAGAAACGCTTATTAAAAATTAAGGGGTTCTAATACAATAAAAACATTCTAGGTTTTCATACTCATGTTAACAAAAGTGGGAAAAATGTTAAACTAATAGAAATAGTTCAAATTAATTTTTGACGTCTATAGTTGTCAATGGCAGTGAATGAGTTCATCAATATAATGATTTATATTTTAGCAACTGCCACTAGGTGGCAGTGTGTACTAAAATGTAAACGCTTCCCTTCTTCTTTTGTATTGATTATTGACTATGTCCTTTTGTCTTTTAGGGTAAAATTGTAGCACAGGGCAAATTGCTCCTGCAAGACACGTTCTTGGTTTCAGACCAGGATGGGGGACTTTTGTCAAGAATGAAAGAAAGGAGAGTCTTCCTTTTTGAACAGATTGTTATATTTAGTGAACCCCTGGATAAGAAAAAGGGCTTCTCTACTCCTGGCTACCTCTTCAAGAACAGCATCAAGGTTCATATATGGCAATAAAACCTCTATTTACTCCGATTATGATACAAAACTGAAATCATTCCTTATTTCCTCTGTCATCTCCTATTGCACCATGACAGGTGAGCTGGCTGGGTCTGGAAGAAAATGCAGAAGACCCCTGCAAATTGACACTAACCTCCAGATCGACGAGTGGCAATGTGGAGAGGTACACGCTCCATTCGGCAAGTCCTGGAGTGTGTCAGATTTGGCTCCACCAGGTCAGCCAGATTCTGGAAAACCAGCGCAATTTCCTCAATGGTGAGAGAATGGCGCTATCAGAAGATTACTTGCTGTTAAATATGTGCAGAATGTGCAGTCGGACATTTCACTATGACGTTGCACGTTCTTGAGGGTGGCAACGCATTCGATGGCACCACTTGTAAACAAACCTTTATGTGTCATTTGACCCCCCAAAAATGTGAAATGGCTTGAATGTCTGATTTAAGCCTTCTTTTATACCGGCGTCGTTTGAATGTGTAAAGTGTCAGTCATTGACATTTGAACAGGTGATCTGATTGAAAAATAGATGTAAAATTCAGACACATTAACACGGTCATTGAGATCATTGAGGGGTTCTTTTTGTGACTGATGTTGTTGATTTACGATATGTTAGGCTTTGCTAGATAAGGGGTGTCAAAACATATGGCCCGTGAGCCACAAATGGCCCATTAAAGGTGACAACAAAGCAAAAACTGTTTTTTCCACAAACATTAACTGTTGTTGCTAATTTTGTCCACTTGAGGGCGTACTACAGTAATGGAATATTGGCTGTTACTCAGGATTTGCAACATTTTTGCCCTCATTTTTAAAATCAAAATATTTTCAGAATGTACTAGCAATTATTTGCACACACAAAAAACAGGGTTTTTTTTTTTCATTTTATTTTTACCTATTGTTATTCATAGCCTATTAGGCCTTGGACAAACTTGTCCACTTAAGAATTAAAATTAAAATGAGTTTGACACCACTGTGCTCGATAGTCAATTTCCCTGTTTTGAGAAAACTCACGTGAGCTTGAGTTTTCTTTTGCTCAGATTACTGGCAGAGCCATGTCAGTAATCCATGTCAAAGATCTCAACCAATCATTTTATGCATCTGATGATGGATGTTTTGATTCCCAGTCTGTACCTTTAGTGCCTACTCTGCTAGTTAATGCATGGGGCGGTATTGAATCCTGACTGTATGATAAGATAACCACGAGTAGAAATATTGCTGTATCACGGTATTAAAATTAGAGCCCTATTTGTTTTATATATATATATATATATATATTGAAGAAGGTATATTAAAATCACCAACTGAAGGGTGTAGTTAATCCATAACTTTATGCGTGTTCAATAAACCAACTGGTGAGATGAGAAATGAACAGAGTTTCCTGCGCAGGATAATTCTTAAAGGAGATCTCCTGTTGCACCATTGAATCAAACTCCGACAAGTTCTGATCAACAATGCACACCCTCCTCTCGAAGGGCCAGCCTTTTATTACAATTCAGTCTCCAAGCAGAATATCTCTCCCTTCATGAATGAGCAAATGTGTTATACAGTTGAAGGACATGTCAAACAATAGAACTCTTAGTGCAGTTGCAGCTGTCTTCGTCTCTAGCCAAAATATGTATATTTTCAAGGCACTTTTCATATTCTTCTTCATAACAAAATCTCACTTTATCATTTGACCCAAAAGCACCAATGACCGTGACTAATGGAAAAGCAAAACAAGTTCTGTTCAAGACCACAATGTACGTGTACAAAATAAAACAAGAAATTCTGGACCAATCAGTGTATAGCAAAATCAAGGGCGAAAATATGTTTTCGTACAAAGTGATGAGAAGGAACTTTTCTAGACTAAATAATATGGTCCCAGCTTTAACCCAGAACATACGAGGTCAACATCATGTGCCCTGCTCAGGACACAAGACACTTTGACAAACTTAAAATGAAGAATTAAATGTTCATGATCAGTAACAATAATCGATATATGAAAATAGGTATTAAAATGTTATAATATCCTTCAGTCCCCCTTTTGGGCTTACGTAAACACTAAGCCCAATAACTAAATATTTAAACATTTTACACAAAGATTCCAGCGGGATCTACATCGGATGTTGCAGCAGGCCGGGCTGAGGAAGTAATAGCCTCCATCATCATGTAAGAAGACTTATTTCGTACGTCCTGTTTTTCAATTGCGGCAGAAATAATTTTCTCGCAAAGGGAACGAATACAGGGTATACAACAACATCCGCATATTGTTATTAGAGCCGTAAATACAGCAATTGATATCAAAATTGTGGAAATTAAGGTTTTGTAGCGGCCAAATACAGTCATCCAATTATCCCATAGCGAAGTGTCTATACCCGAGTGTTCATTCATCTTTCTATTAAGTGTCCGGAGTCCCTTAATTGCAATAGTTAAAGTACCATCCGGTGCGGTATTATTAGGAATGAAGGTACAACATTGATCTGCGAACATTGAGCAAACTCCCCCTTTTTCTGCCAATAGCATATCAAGTGCAATTCGGTTCTGAAAAGCCATCAAAGATGTGGCAGCCAATTGGCCATGTACAGCTTCAAATCCAGATTGAGTCCAATTTCCTAGTCTTTGTACATTGTAATGCACATAATTAATTCTGTCTACATTTTTGTTAATGGTACACCACCAACAAATTAGGGATTCAAATCCTGAAGTTATTTGATTAGTCAATTTGTATTCATTTGGCACACCTCTCGGCACTCCAATTGCATCAATGTAGGTGGGGACATTTTCCTGTTGCCAAGAAGATCGTTTAATTCTATGGAAAGGAGGAGAAGATTGTGGTTCCCAAGTGTCAATCATTTGTAAAAGGTTATCAACCGAGGTGGGAAAAAGTTGTACTGGCAGAAGAAGGGTGATGAGAGCACAATATCCTTTGCCATCCCAAGGCAACTTGTCAAATATCTGATTATGCCCACACCACCACCAAATGTCAGCCCTTGATTGCGGCTTGAATTTTTGACCCACATTTATTATTGTAGTGCAGTGTGAAATGTGATCTAGTTCTCCCAATTGTTCTCCGGTACCTGTCATTTTAATACATGAAAAATTACCATCTGCAATTTCCTTTGAAAATATTGGTTTAGTTGTCTGCAAATTCACTAGTGGATATATCTTATCCCATTGAGAGCATTTGGCATTTGGGGCAGTTTTATTCATAATTTCCATTATACATTGTTCCTCGATTTTAGCCGGGATTACTCTCAATAAAGGTCGTGGTCCCACACATACTACACACTCCTTACCAGAGGCGTGTGCTGCCTCGTGTGCTAGCAATAGCCAATTGTTGCTGCTTTTGGACACTCCTGTAGTAACCCTAAACCATTCAATTACACCATCAATCGGTACACTTACAGCTTTTACCCCATTCTCCATTGAGTATTTAGTCATTTTTGGTTGGTCTAGCTTACTCATAGTCTTATTTACACAGATTAGAATAGGAAAACGTGGGTCAACGCCGTGGGACCATGCCCATAACAGTAATCCAAAACAGGAGGTGTTGTACAGAGTTACATTAGCTGGTCGTATATTCCCGTCGGGAATGGAAAAGGTTAATTCTAGTTGACCTCCCATTTTACGCAGTGTTGTCCTTTTAGAAAAGAAAACAGCCTCCTTGCTTTTTCCCGGTGGCCAATATTGTCCACTTTGGGTGGTTATAAAAGTACCCCAATCTAGTTGCGCAACATTTCCTGTCAAATACCACCAATATTTCACCCATATTCCTCCCCTTGTCTCTTCCCATCCTCTAAATCCCTTTAATGACGTAATGGGAATTTTGACAGAGGTGTTTGTGTTTGGGGCAACTGTCACCGTGACTGAGTCATCATACGTTTTGGATATAACCCAGGGAATGTGTGGAGAGTTCATGTCTCGCTTAGCCCGAATTTTTGTGGTTGCGTTTACAGATGTGGTTAGGGGATCCCAAAAACACAAAATTGGCATAACAGTCAGTATAAGAAAGAGTGTCGTGATGCAGACGCAATTGAAGACGCATTGTCTCTTCGAAGTAGCCATCTTGTGATTTTTTTTTTTTTTTTTTTTTTAAACAGTCGTCACTTTCTTTATTTTCTTGTGTGGATGGTGCACTCAGGTTCCTTGAGCAGCATCAGCAGAAGGTTGAACAGAGCCTTTTTGTGAAGAGGGTCCTTCTGCCTCTCTCCAACTGCCAGGGGTGCAAAAATCGGTCACCGGGATTTTATCTTCCCAAGTTGTGACTCATTCTTTGTGGAATGCCCTGGAAAAAGGGACACATTCCTCCTGTTTCCATTCGAAAGACGTCCTCAGCGAAACTCAATCTTCATGTAGTAATTCCTCAGCTCGTTAGCTGACACTGGAAGCAGTTGAATGGCCTCTCGGCTGGCACGTCTGGTCACTGGAGCAGCTGGCTGGTCTCTCTGTTGATTCCCGGTGGTGGCTGGCTCCTGAAGGTGGGGGTTGAGTAGAAGGCGGACCTCCGGCTGGTCTAATAGGCAAGATGTGGAACCAGGTGCCCCGTGGACTGGACTAGATTGACCTTTTCATCACCTTATCTGGGTGCAAAATATTTTCATTTAGTCACTAATAAACATTTATTCACATCCCTTCTTTTTGAAAGAGCATTTTGGTAGTGTTATTAGTTAGGGGTTAGTAAATGTTAGTAAAGTTCTGTAGGCATCTCCTGTGGGAAAAAATTCTGTTTGTTGTGACATTAAATTAGGATCCAGCCTTTGGCTGACTTTAATGACCTGAGCACATTCTTAAATGCAAAAAATGAAAATCTTTAGCCAGTTCAAATCTGACGAGGCCAATTTTGTTTACAGAATGTAATAATTATTGGAATGTTTTATAATATTTATTGTTATAGATATAGCATGGATGTGCTTCCAGCCATTAAATAAATGCAACTTTCGTCAACAAATAAAATCAAAAAATAACATCTAACCCCAGGGCCCCAAGGGAAAAATAGAAATAGAAATGGAACATATTCACCTTATTTTCGCCGTCCCTGCCAAAACTTACTCCTTCTCCATGGTCAAGGAAATCCCCAATTGTCCTCCTGTAAAATTCATTCTCACGGACTATCTATAATTATCGCATTAAGACTAACTTTTAATTTTAAATTTATTTATTTAACATGGACTGTTTGTGTCCTTCGCGACGATATACCCAGACCAACCAATAATTCCCCCATCTGAAAAAAAAAAAAAAATCGCTTTAGAGACTCTTTCAGACTAATATATAAAGTTTTGCAGTAAATAAATTTTGCTTGCTTTTTGTTTAGAAAGAGGGGAAAATTTTACATTTAACCAGCAAATTCGACAATGCGTCCCAAGCAACTATTTAAATTTCAAAAGAGAATTCGGGAAAACACTAGAAGACCAAACTTAAAAAAGTAAAATATAATAATTAAGATTGAAATAAATTGTATCTTATCTGTATTCATATTAGCTGTTTCAATTTCTGAAACCAGACGAAATTTACCTGTATTATCTTTTGTACTATAAAAATATTGTAGCTTATGCCAATGAATTTTACAAAGAATCTCAGTTTTCAGCCAATTCATCAATTATTATTAATACATAAAGTTGCCCTTAGTTTTAATGTTACCATTAAGCTTGCTAGTCCCCCTTTTTGATGTTTGTCCAAAAAGCTGACTGTTTCAAAATAGACAGAGATAAACAAATCAGATCAAATCAAAATAGACATCAAACGTTTTAAAAATGTAATAAATCTGTGTGTATATAGTGTTGTCAATCAGTTCATTATATTTACGAAATGTTTTACTGTAGATGTTATCACCTTATATCTGTCAAAAATAGAGTGCAGTGTAAACAGTCAGTATCACATCATATGGCCTGGTATCACTAATTCAAGGAAAGCATTGTTTGTGGGGTTGAGTCACCATCGTAGTGGACAGTTCTGGACGCAGGAATGCTTTAAGGACGCTTGTGCAGAGCATATGGAGCAGTTTTTCATAGGACAGTTCGTGCGGAGCATTGTGTGCATTGGGCAGTGGAGCAGTTTTTCTTTTATCACATTTGTATATGATGGCACAGTCATTGTTGCAACAGGTGGCGCCAGGAACCTCCCCTCTCCATCAGGTATTGGCAGGATGTTTTGTGATGATGGCTGCATCACGCCCCTCTGATGGTGGTGGCAGTTGCAGTTTCTTTGTGGGTGGGGGTTTTTAAAGAGGTCTGTGTCCCGCCAGTTGACTTTGTTCCGAAATAATGACCCTTGACCAATAATCCTCACTCGACTGAAAACATTAAAATCTGCCCCAACAGTATTTAGGTTATAACATGTCAGTAAATATTAAAACCAAAAACTTCCTTTATTAAAAAAATTAAATAAAAATAAAAATAATAAAAAATAATAATTAAAACAATGAAAGTTTACAATTTTAAATAATTGCTAATTATATGTCAATATTTGTTATGGTTTACAATATTTAATTTAATATGTTTTGCATACCTTCATAAATAATACTTAGGATAAAAATAGGACAGATATACTCTTAACAATTTACAAATATAGTTAATTAATAAGTGTGTAGTTTTCAATTAATGTTTTCTCAATGGAGGCCGCAGCCCGTAAAGTCAGCCTTTGGTCAAACGTCAAAGCAGGAATGATTTTTAATTACATAGCACCTCAAATTATGTCAAAAATGTGTTTCTTCCAGATAGCTTCCCCAGTCTGTTTGTAATGAGACTTCAAATGTCGAATTCAAAGGTTAAATATATTCAGGAGAGATTAAAATTACTTTCTATTTATAAACGTCGGAGAAAAAAATAAATAAAAAACTCCTTTTAAATTATAATTAACACATTACTTCATCCCCAGGACCGGAACATGGCACTTTGGTGCGACCCCAATTGTCCTTAATGGGTGTGTCTCCTGATTCTGAAAAGATATTTAAAATTTATTAAACAATGTTCTCGCGCACAAACAAAATCATAAGGGAAAAAACAATCATCTATATAAGAATTATTCCACATTAATTGCCATCCAAGTTATTTGTTTTTAGTTATTATTATTATTATTATTAAAATAAGAGTAGAGACTAAACTATTTAATCTAAAACAATCACACAATTAACATTACCTTTTATAAAAACATTTTATTTGACCTCATTACAAAGATTGATGGCTGTTGGCATTTTTTAACCCGAGAAAGGGAATGAGTCATAGCAACTACAATCAGTCAAAGCCACCCATGCTCTACAAGCATAAGACATGCATCTAAATTTTATAATATCTTAAAACTATACCTCTCTATGTTATTTGTGTATTAATATTCGTTCGTTTTATAGCAAACATAATTTTTAAATATGACGTATTTGCACTCTTGAAGCCAGTTTAAGTATTCAACATTAGTGCTTAAGAAATTTATGTAAGGGGCTTATAAAATCAGTTACGGCAACAATTTATATAATGTCGTTCAATTATTTAACGCAGACAATTGCGGGTTTTAGCGTTAGAAGTTTTATTAGTAATTTTACCGTCTAATTAATTTATCCCGTTTAGCGCTTATTAAACGGCTTAATTTGTTTTATTACATAAATTTGTATTATACAGTTATTTTATTTGCAAAGCAACATTTCAGTATTAATCATTTTTTCAATACACTTTTCTTAAAGATACGTCCGGGACTCTCCTCTATATAAAATTACATACACTCATAACATTATTAACGGGCGGTCGCCGTGTACGCACATTCAAAGTTAAATTGCCGTCATTAAAACCATCGAACAAATGCCATATCTTATTAGAATAAACTAACCTTTTTCACAATATAATCAAGTCCCGTCGTTCAATATTAATTACATTTTAAGTCATTATTTAAACGGTATGATTAATCCGGAAGCTTTAATTCCGACTAGCGGAAGTCATATCAGGTCAAATCATTTAGTCTTATATCATTATTTAGTTATATAAATGGTTATAACTTCACAAAAATACCTAAAGCTAGTATTCTAGCATTATTCATTATTTTGTCAACAAGCTTTCGATCATTTCTGGCTTTTCTTCCACTCGAAGAAATTACAGATGTGTGTTGCACCAGCTCATCTAGTTCGTGACGTTTTTTCACACATGCAAGTTCAACGTTCTTCATCAAAGAGATTAGACACACTGCAGATTGTAATGACGGAAAATAACCTTTTCTACAGCCGTCTTGCATCCAGTCGCAAAGTTCTTTTTTTGTTTCTCGTTTAGCCTTTGTAGGTACTATCCCTATAGCCACAGCGCATGCGTTCCCAATTTGTTTATCCAGCGTCATCCCATCTAAACTCAACGGAATCCCATTCAGGTCAAACCACTGTGTTTTGAGTTCAAATAGAGTGTCCATGTTTCGTCTTAATTATTAACTCAGGTATTTTATAGCTTATTGATTTGTATTATATTATATTATATTGTAAATTATCATAGTTCAGTTGTATTAATATTTAAATGAAGTGACGTCTCACTTATAACAGAATTAATCAACTGTTCTCGTCGCGGTCCCTTTAAGATTTTACCGTAACGTTAGAGTTTCTTCACCGATCAGACGGCATACACACAACGGACAGACAAGACATGTCGTTTTGTACGACATATCAACACATAAATATCCGGATGTCAACTGCGCTACCCCAGCTTCAACAGTTTCTTTGTCTTTGAATTTTAATCACGAATATTCAATAGACCTATTGGCTTGATCTAAAGCGTCGTATCAAATATGCTTTAGTCAGCCCGACTTACACGAGTTGAGTCAATACATCTTATCTCTTATATCTTGTCTAAAAATGTCAATATCCAATTATTCATAGACCTATCGATTAATCTTAAAACGGCGTACTAAATCCGTTTTATGTCAATCTGACTTCCTATAAGTTGAGTCCTTTGTCCCTAGAAAATGAAGCAGTCGATCCTCCCGCAGCTTTAATCGGCAACACTTATTCAAGGATCTTTGTTATCTAATTACCCAAGAATCTATTACTCATAAAAACAAAGTGTTTGTCTCTCCCGCGCATCAGGCAGGGATCAAGACAAAGATGCTTTTTGAGCCGACTTCTCTCAACTTAAATATGTATGGACGTAAAACCAATGCCCACACATCTAACGCTTGGTTACAACAATAATGTTTCCCCAGCTGATTTACTCTCAACTTCAACAACTTAATCTTATGTCAACTGCGCTACCTCAGCTTCAACAGTTTCTTAACCTCATATACACAGACTTCAAATCAATTATCTACGTATCTATCGTCTGTAAAAACCAAATTGTAAAGACAAAATGTTTCCCAGTACTGACTTACAAGCGATCGCTATTCAATTCAATGTGCACCACAAATATGTATACTTCAAATACCGTAGGAAATTATTCAATTCAATGTGCACCACAAATATGTATACTTCAAATACCGTAGGAAATTCCACAATTATTGACTCCATACAACCAAACAACTTAAACTTCTACCTCTGCTCACACAAATCTCACCCTTGATTTGGTTATCTTACAAGAACGCATGGCGGCCGGAGCGCTCCTAGACAGAAAGAATTCCTCAAAACGTGGATAAGATCTCCACTTACCTCAATTAATATGGCGCCAGGAATTCAAACCGTCCGCGAACGCAACAACCGTCAAACGCCTTGCCGTCGGAGGGTCACCAACTGAAGAAGGTATATTAAAATCACCAACTGAAGGGTGTAGTTAATCCATAACTTTATGCGTGTTCAATAAACCAACTGGTGAGATGAGAAATGAACAGAGTTTCCTGCGCAGGATAATTCTTAAAGGAGATCTCCTGTTGCACCATTGAATCAAACTCCGACAAGTTCTGATCAACAATGCACACCCTCCTCTCGAAGGGCCAGCCTTTTATTACAATTCAGTCTCCAAGCAGAATATCTCTCCCTTCATGAATGAGCAAATGTGTTATACAGTTGAAGGACATGTCAAACAATAGAACTCTTAGTGCAGTTGCAGCTGTCTTCGTCTCTAGCCAAAATATGTATATTTTCAAGGCACTTTTCATATTCTTCTTCATAACAAAATCTCACTTTATCATTTGACCCAAAAGCACCAATGACCGTGACTAATGGAAAAGCAAAACAAGTTCTGTTCAAGACCACAATGTACGTGTACAAAATAAAACAAGAAATTCTGGACCAATCAGTGTATAGCAAAATCAAGGGCGAAAATATGTTTTCGTACAAAGTGATGAGAAGGAACTTTTCTAGACTAAATAATATGGTCCCAGCTTTAACCCAGAACATACGAGGTCAACATCATGTGCCCTGCTCAGGACACAAGACACTTTGACAAACTTAAAATGAAGAATTAAATGTTCATGATCAGTAACAATAATCGATATATGAAAATAGGTATTAAAATGTTATAATATCCTTCAATATAAACAAAAAACACATGTTTTTTTCATTCTTCTTACCAAGTCAGTGTTACCGGTGAGCTATTTTTAGAACAGACTAATGGGCTACTCATGTTGTCTTGGGGCTAACTAGTACATACTGGCACCATGTTTTTTTTTTTGTGTGTGTTTGTTTGTTTTTTAGGACAATGCACAATAATCAGAAGGCATCTGTGTAAAGTAACTTTAATCTGTAACCTCTGTTTACCGAGGAGGGGGGATTTTTTTTTTTCAAAGGGCCAGCTTGTTTACTCAACTCTGCATGCTGCCAATCATATTATGCTTTAACAGGTAGAATTAGCTGTTATTGAAACCTTGACTTTTTAATTGTAAACCTTCAAACCAGTAATTGACCCATGCCTATTTTTGATGAAATATTTTCTAATAGAAGAAAAACAAAAAATACCTATAAGTTTGTTTATTTGTATATAAAGTATCTCCGTGCCTATGTTTCCATACATCTGACATGACTGATTCTTTATTCCCTCCCACAGCTCTGACGTCCCCCATAGAGTACCAGAGGAACCACGTGGGTTGCAGTGGGCCTGGGGTTCCACCCAATAATAGTAGCAGTTCAGGAGGTCTTCCTGGAGGCAGCACCTCCACCAGTACCTCCAGTCTCGGAGGTGGCGGTGGCGGCGGCGGCGGCGGCTCCGGAGGATCAGGGGGCAACTCCTCTGCTTTTTGTGGCCCACGTTCCAGACCCTCGAGAATTCCCCAGCCTTCCTCACGCCTACCCCAGCCCGTCCACCACTACCACCACCCAGGCCCCGAAGGGCCTGACAGATCAGCAGGTATGTGGTCACCCTGCCAGCCCCAATCTAGCCTCTTTTCAGACACCGCCTCAAATGGCAAGCTGTTAAGTTCTGAAGTCCACAAGATGGAGATGCTGGATTGTAGTGATGGAGGCAGCTTGGAAAGAGGTGTCAGGCAGGGTCCAGGAGGATGCGAAGAAACCCCAAAACCTCAACCGGTGGCTATCCCACAAATGGCTGTCGCCCCTCTGCATTTGGCCCTCAAGAATCCTCGAGTCAGGACTGTCTCACCTCTGGTTTCACCTCAGTCTCCTGGAGCTGTAAAGGAAGTTGTTGTCCCCACTAGCCACTCTCACAAAGGCAACCCTTTCTGGGCTACGGTCCCGTCAGTGCCTCCTTCTCCCACTAGCCGACCAAGTTCCTGCGTCAGTGACGGTCTTGGTGGAGGGGACTCGTTCAGCAGAGGAAGCCACGGGATTCCCGCTCACCGTCGCCACTCCACCCACAGTAAGGATTTAGATCGCATGAGCATGTGCTCCTCCACCAGCGAGCAGTCCATACACTCCACCCAGAGCAACGGGGTAAGAGGTCAATTCCAGGTCACGGCTTCACAGAAGCTTCTCACCTTCACTAACCCCGCCTTGAGTCAGCACGCCGCCGCATCTGAGAACAGCTTGCAACGACTACTTGACTGGAAATTAATGGCTACCCGAGTGCACTAACATCACCGAGAATGTGTGTGAGACAAACTTGTTGTTGTACTAACAGGGAAAATGTAAGTCATAGCCAAGCTGTTTCTGCTTGATTTCCTCTTTGCTGTTTGACAACATTTTAAATGCATCTGGTCTCTCTTACCTAATTTTTCGAACAATGAATCCTGTGGGAGGGGATGTTTGTAGACATAAGGGCCGATACTTCCTGGTGGCAGAACGTCAGTGACCAATGCTTCCCGGCGGTCACGTCAGCCTCCTTTTCCCGAGGGGATTTTGGTCATTTGGTTCTCAGCATTCAAATTTCAAGTTTTCTCATAGTCCGTCGTCATATGCATGGCAGGCCGTGGGGGGCGGGGGTTCCCGTGGACTCAAAGGCACACCACGTTTTCGGCGTGTGGTTTTTCCACGGATGCCAGTATGTTCGCTCAAGGCTCAGTCAAGGCTTTCGACTAATGAATCGTAGACTCCGGGCAGATTTGGAGGACGTTTTGGTCCTGGCAGAGTCAAATGAAATTCTTCTGCCTGGTTAACTGGCCCAGCGAAGCGGAGTCAGCGTCTTCATGGGGGGGTGGGAGGATAGTCGTGCTGGCTCGCACTCTTTCTGTCTTCTCTCTTTTCTTTCTTTAGCTTACCCTTTCTTTCTTTTCTCTTTTGCTATCACTCTCACTCTCTCTGCCTATGCTCTCTGTCTCTCACTTTTCCCTCTGTCTTTTTTCTGTCTGTTCTCTGTTCGTCTTCTTTGTCTCTCTCTCGCACTCTCCCTCTTTTTTTCTTCTGTCTCCGTTTGTCTCCTTCTCGTTTATCTTTCTCGCCTTTTTATATCTTTCCCTCACTGTTTTCCTCTCTCTCTCTCTCAGTCTCTCTGCCCTCTCTCTTCTCCCTCTAACTTTCTCTCATGCTGTCTCTCTCTCTCTTTGTCACTCTTTTGTCCCTCATTCTCCCTCTTCCTCTTTTTCTTCTTTCTCTATTGTGGGTCTTTGCCTCTCTCTGTTTTTCTCACTTTCTCTCTCGCTTTCTTTTTTTTCTCTTGTCTCTCGCTTCTTTCTTTTTCTCTCTCTCTTTCCTTCTCTCTCTCTCTCTCCCTCCCTTCTGCCCACCCACCCACAAGCACAGTATGTTTTAAACAGGTTTGCCACAACAGGCATTTTGTGTAAATTAAAGTTAAATTTGCACTCCGGGAAATAAACAACCTCTGAGTAGTGTTGCACCCTATTTCAAACAGCCAGTTTGTTTTGCGACCAACCAGGTTTTTCATCTATACTGACGGAGACTGCTGTGACAAATGTTTTTGATCATTTAAACATATTTCTGGTCATCTACGGCAATCACTCCTTGTCACTTTTGCCCGTCCGTCCTGGACCTTCTCATGACGATCCGATTTTTCTTGTCCATGGTTGCCTGAAACTGCTTTCTTGGCTAACAGGAACATAGTGTAAAAATGGTTTCAGGACGAATTCAATAATCATGACAAACTGTTAACTTATTCACCGCCATTGACGGTTATAGACGTCAAATATTCATTTGAACTATTTCTATTAGTTTAACATTTTCTAAACAAGAGTGTGAAAACCTACAATTTTGTAATTGTACTTTTAGAACAGATATAAAATTTGTGATCAATCGTGAGTTAACTCATGAAGTCATGCAGTTAATTATGATTAAAAAAAAAATAGCGCTTGACGCTCCTAATTTTTAATAATCTTTTCTTTCTTTTTTTAGCGCATCAGGCGATTACATTTTTTAATTGTAATTAATCGCATGACTTCAATAGTTAACTCCCAAATAATCATAATTTTTATATCTGTTCTAGATGTACTTTTTTTCTAGGTTTTCACACTCTTGTTAACAAAAGTGGAAAAAATGTTAAACTAATAGAAATAGTTCAAATGAATTTTTGACGTCAATAGCCGTCAATGGCAGTGAATGAGTTAAGAGCTCTTCATTACTTCCTTCCTAACTCTGCCCAATCTGAATTTTGTCTTTTATGACTGATTTAAATTTGTATTCACAGAAAGCATCATTTGTCCTCAATAACTACAGTTTATAAGACAAAAGGATCATTTCTTCTGCTTTACATTATCTCAGAGCTTTTCACTGTAAACCAAATTAAACACTTTCATGTCTCTGCAATACTCAAATCAATTTTAACTTGCTTCCAATAATGCATGTGTTTAGTCATGTTTAATTAAACACAGTTGTCAATCAAATCATGCTATTTGATTGATGGATAGCAGATACTAAAAATGACTTGCTGTGCTACAGTACATTGCAAGCAGATTCACACTTGAAACTCTTTTGCTGGTCTTGTCGTCTGGCAGAGTGAAAGCAGTAGCAGCAGCAGCAGTGTGTCCACCATGTTGGTGACCCAAGATTATGTGGCTGTGAAGGAGGATGAGATCAGTGTAGCACAGGGTGAAGTCGTCCAAATACTGGCCAGCAACCAGCAAAATATGTTCCTGGTGTACCGGGCTGCCAATGAGCATAGCCCTGCAGCTGAAGGATGGATTCCTGGCTTTGTATTAGGACACACTTCATCCTCCACCACACCCGATTTCCCAGAGGGAACCATCAAGTAAGCCAACAGAGACATTTCTCTTGTTTGTACGCTGAAACAAAACAACTTTATATTGCAACTTGGTTGCAACGTGTTAGAAATTGATGTGATCGCTCTTCTTTGGTTTAGAAAATCCATGTCATGGCATACTGCGCTTCGTATCCGCCGCAAGTCCGAGAAAAGAGACAAGGACGGTAGGAAATTGGAGAATGGCTACCGCAAATCTCAGGACAACCTGGCCAACAAAGTCTCTGGCAAGGTGGAGTGCAATTGATCCGATCAGTTCTCTTTCTAAAGCCTCTCATTTGTACTGGAGATTGATATGTCTTTATATTTACATTGCAGCTTCTGAATCCCAACTTCATCAGTGATGGTGAGTGCACTACTGAATGAATAAATGTGTGGGAACAATAAACACAGTGGGCCAGAGATGGCAAATCCAGGTCCAGAAAGTAAAAACCCTGCCACAGTTTGGATTTAGCCCCTCGTGCTAGCTCGCTAACTCCCTAGCAGGTAAACAAACACCTGGGGTGCTAGCTTTGGAGCTAACTAGCTAGCACCTGGGGCTAAAGCCAAACTGTGGCAGGGTTTTTACTTTCTGGACCTGGATTTGCCATCACTGGCCCACTGTGTTGTGTCTAAGGTTTAGACTAGGGGTTTCAAAATTAGCGCGTTAATGACGATTTAACGCAACAATTTTTTTTTATGACAATTAGAGTTGCCAACTCTCTGAAAAATAAATAAGGGACACCTCATCGACAAGGACGGCCAACCTGATTGCTTCAACCTTGCTGCCGTGATTTTTTTTATGTGGGCGTGTCTGCTGTGTTGCAACTCGAATTCCCCCAGTACATGTAAGGGGCGGTCATTAATCGCATGTAAAAAAAAAAAATTGTGGCGTTAAAGCAACACTAAAGAACTTTTTACGTTGATTATGGCAACGCAATATGGAAAAAATGTTAATCCTTGACTGCCCTTTCATCCGGGGTAGCTTTTGACGTATGCCATAAGGAAGTGAGCACATTTGTAGTTTTTTTGTGTGGCAGTGTTCCAACCATCCTCCTCAAAGTTGCTTTGTGCCAGTAAAAATGATACAGACCCACTCAGGCCTTGGCAAAGGTACCATTCAACTAGTTTTAAGTCGATGTTTCATCAGAAGAGTTATGAAAATATTTGATTAAGGTTGAAAAGTTCCTTAAAGGTCCAGGTTTGATTCTCGGGTCAGGCCATCATGTGTGGAGTTTTCCCTGTGATTAAATGGCCTTTCTACGGATAATTATTAATTCCAAAAACATTGCGAGATGAGAATCTTACACACCATTAGTTAATCTTCTATTGTATTCAGGGGTGTTTGATCGAGGAGCTTCCATTGTGTGACAACTAAAAAATACAAATTAATTGGCTGAACTTGTCTTTTCTTTCTTTACTGGGACTTTGCTCTGAAATGTTTAACTAATCCTCATCTCCGTTGTCATTCTGCCATGCAGCTCCTCCAGAGTTCCTAATCCCGCTTAGTGATGTAACATGTGAGAGTGGCGACAGTGTTACTCTCAGATGCAAAATGAGTGGGCGGCCCCGCGCCGCTGTCACGTGGCGAGGTCCGGACAACGACACTCTTAGCAACAACGGACAATACAGCATCACCTACAGGTAACCGCATAGATATGAATAGAGTCAAGTGAGGGGAGAAAGACATTTAAAAGGAAGATTTTTATTTTTTTAGCTTGTAGTTGCAGCTTCAGAAAATCATCAAACCTTTTTTTTTTATATATATATTTTAGGGGGCTACACAGTTTCTGTTGTAAATTTTAAATTAGTTACATTCTGCATGATCTGCTTCTATTTAGAACGTCATCTTTTTAAGAATGTGTTGCATTGCAGTGTAATCCCCACAGTTTTAACTAAATATATATAACTAAAAATAAATGTTCCGTTTGTGCAGTGAGACAGGAGAGGCGACCTTGTGTATCCTCGGGGTGACTATGGAGGACAACGGCCGATACACCTGTGTTGCGATGAATGTGGCAGGTTCTGTAACCTCCACCGCCAACATCAGAGTCTCAGGTGAGAGTTATGCCGTGATGTAATGTCAAACATGCTAATAACATCATCCAAATAATCAACATGTATTGATTTTGTAGTGCATCTTGCTTTGAAAAAAAAGAGTTACCCAACACTGTATTTTTACAGGAAGCCCAGATGATAGCAACAATACGATTTGGAAACGTGGTTTTGAATCCCACTACACTGATATTTCTGAACTTGGAAGGTAGGAATGGTTTAATTCTTTTTATGACCATATATGTCAGGTTCAATCAACCTAGAACATTTGATAAACAACAAACAATGAAGGAAGACAAGAGACTTAGATTATTTTTGCTTGCGAGATGTGTACAGAATACAATCTCCTACCCTTTCGGAGCTCACTCCGTCGAGTCGTTTTTTTAATTAGATTTCCCCTAGTTTACGCAGATGTTGCTGCTCTAAAGGGCAGGGGGAACACACAGCAGCAAGGATATGAGTCCTTATGCAGATAATAATACAGATGTCTTTCTTCGGCGCTGAAGGTTTCAACAGTCAAAGTTTAACAGTTCATCCGCAAAGTGTTACAGCCGCTATCTTGTGATAAGGTACAGTTCCATAAGTCATGCGTTGCAATATTGTAGGAGTAAATATGGGATAACTTACGTACATTTATTCTAACAATATCAAACCCATATGTTTAGTAACAACTTCATTTTGGCAAATTAGATTTTTGGCCATTATATGTTGAACCTAGTAAGAGCAAATTCCAACACACGCTAAGAATATCAATTGAATCCAAATATTCACCTAACCTGCAATTTGTGCTCCACAGAGGCCGCTTCTCAGTGACCAAGCGGTGCGACCAGAGAGGCAGCAAATGGACCGTGGCGGCGAAACATGTCAACAAGAAGCTGCTGCGGCGGGAACAAGTGCTGCAGGAGGTCAAACTCCTCCAGACTGTGGATCATCCCAACCTGGTCCGCTTCCTGGACACGTATGAGACGGCCAACAGCTATGTGCTTATTTTAGAGATGTAAGTACAGCATGTGAACTCGCAATTTTGTGGTCGTTCATCCATTTTAACTAAATTGTGCAGTTTTTCTGTATTTCTTTTTTTAAATTAAAATGCGATTAACAGTTTCATTTCAACTTCTCTTGGAATGGATTATCTTTATTGTCATAGCACATGCACAGAGCAACAAAATGTCACTTAAGTCATTCACTCCCAAAAACGTATATGTACTTCTTTTTTTTTTGTTTATTCTAGCATACAGGCTTTGATGCAGCTTCTGACCTGAAGGAGTCGCTTAAAGCAATGGTAGTTATTACAAAAAACGTCCAGCAGGTGGCAACAGAGTATAAGAGATCATTCAGTCTTTTTCCCAGTGTTTGTGAATAATGATGAAACTGAGCTATTTTCTAATGCTAATTGCTCCAAAACCGAAATAGATACAAATTTACTTTTTATCCTGATGAAAGAAGAGCCTCTAATCTTTCTTTTAGTAGGTTCCATGTTTTCATAACAATAGAACACAATATTCTGTGGCCTAGCAAAATCAGTCAACATCCAGTAAAACAGCTGGGAGCGAAGGGGGTTGCTTCAGTGAAAATGGATGGGAAAGAATGAGTTAACAGGCTCAACCCATACAAGAAACAATAAAAAAATAATGACCAACAGACGGAGACAGGATGGAAAGGCCTGTCCCAGATACTTTAATGGTTGTTTTAGTTATTTTATTGGAACCTGCAACTTTTATAGTACATACAGTTTACCCACAGTGATACATTATTGAAGGTCACGTAGCACAAAGTTACCTACTTTTAAAGCAACATGACTAAAGTGTATGTTACTGGCTTTTGTGTTCAGGGCTGACCAAGGGCGTTTCCTGGACTACATCGTGAGCTGGGGAAACCTGACGGAGGAGAAAGTGGCCCTGTACCTCCGAGATATTCTTGAAGCGCTCCAATACCTGCACGGCTGGAGGATAGTGCACCTTGACCTCAAAGTATGCATATTTGGGTTACTGCACCTCTTTGCAAAACGGTGTGGGATGCAGAAGGCGTTCCTAACTGTACCGCATGTCGATGTTTCCGCAGCCCGAGAACATTGTGATCGAGCAGGTGTCTTCCCAGCCTGTGGTGAAGCTGACTGACTTTGGTGATGCCGTTCAGCTCAACCCACCTTCCACCTACATCCATCCTCTTCTGGGGAGCCCAGAGTTCTCGGCCCCCGAGCTGGTCCTGGGTCAGCCCGCCTCTCTGATGTCCGACATGTGGAGCTTAGGTCTGTTTGATGTCTCACACAGAACCAGCCTGCCACTTCATTAAATTCACCCACACGATAAAATGAGATAAACTATTCAACTCATTCCTTTACAATTATAATTACAATGGGGTTTAGCTGAATATAAACTACATCAGCAACAAAATATATACTGCCATATTTGTTTGAAATGATCCAGGTCCAGAAAATAAAGATCCTGCCACAGTTTGGCTTTAGCCTCAGATGCTAGTTAACTAGCTCCCATGGTGCTTGTTTACCTGCTAGGGAGCTAGCTAGCTAGCTAGTGAAGAGGAATACTTTTAATTTTGTCCTCTTTGCGTGTTCCAAAAATATGAAGACAGATTTAATGTAAGAAAAAACACCTTTGCAAAAATGATTTAATAAAAAACAGAGATCTCTGGACATCGTGACAGACTCCAAACATCACGTAACAGGTGGAATTTCAGAGTGCCGAATGTGTCTCTTCCGCGGGGAAGATGGCTTCTTCTAGTTAAACAGACCGCCTCTCTTTCATTTGTAGACAAAACATACTCTCTGGGTACTTTTCTGTGAGCGATGGCGCAAACAGAGTCAGGGTGTGTGTGTGTTCGAAGCAGATTCTGTTCTCAAGGACTAAATGTGTTTTCGCACAGAACACTGAGAAGAAATTTTTTAGACCAAACAATATGTTCCAGCTTAAGGTCAAATTATACTGAGTTCAACACTACCTCACATCTACAAAACATTTCGACATGGTTAATATAAAGAATTAAAATGTTAATAATGTATAACAATGGTTAATATATGAAATAAAGAATTTAAATGTTAATAATATCTAACACTAGCTCCCTAGCAGGTGAATGAGCACGATGGGTGCTAGCTAGCTAGCTAGCTAGCTCCCTAGCAGGTGAATGAGCACGAGCAGGTAAACAAGCACCATGGGAGCTAGCTAACTAGCATCTGAGGCTAAAGCCAAACTGTGGCAGGATCTTTACTTTCTTGACCTGGATTTGGCACCTCTGGTCATAATATACAGGCAATTTTAAAGTAAAATGTCAACATTTATAATTACCTTCCAAGTGTAAAAGCTGTTTATTTTGAAATGTAAGGGGGTAAGCAGAGACAAAATAGAACCAATAAAATATTTGTGATGAATGATGATGATGATGTGTGATGCATCTCACATCATTAACATTTTTAAATGTACCACAATAAAATACCACAATAAAATAGCTAATAAGTGCCGACACTTTGAATGTGAGACTTATTATTTCACATTTTACATGTTCTTATGTTCTTTTCTGTACGCTCCACATTGAGGCGGGTCCAAGTTTTTGTGATATGTGTCCCCCAATAAACACACCATCCTTGAACTCAGACCTCATGAGATTCGCGATTGTCTTGCACGTAACACTGACGTCTGCATTTGAGGTTTTGTACAACTTCAAGGACATATTTTGAGCCCCCAAATTTTGTTGAATCAGAATTAATCAGAGTACCGTGTTTGAGTGACTTTAGACTAGTTGCTGGCACATACAATTCAGATTCAGATTACTTTATTGATCCATTAATGGCCGATCCCACCAGTCACAATCCTGTCCAAGAATCATGAAAACAACAATGACCACCAGGGGGAGACAGAACGTGAAGCCTGGCGGCTCACCTATCAATGCCCCGAGTTTCTTAGATGAAAAAGAAAAACATAAGGGGGATGGGGGGAAAAAAACAAAGCTCAAGCGGGGCACAGTGTGAACCTGGAAAAAAAAAAGTTTCTTTACAACATAGCTGATTTTGTGGTGTTGATGTGTTTTACAGGTGTGTTGACCTACGTCGTGCTGAGCGGCGCGTCGCCGTTCCTGGACGAGAGTCTGGAGGAGACGTGTCTGAACATCTGCCGGCTGGATTTCAGCTTTCCCGCCGACTACTTCGAAGGCGTGAGCACGGCCGCCCGCGACTTCGTGTGCCTGCTGCTGCAGGGCGAGCCCGAGCGCCGGCCCTCGGCCAGCGCCTGCCTGCAGGAGGCGTGGCTCCGCCTTCCGGACGCCGGATACGCCGCCTCCAATCGCATGCAGCTCCCGCCGTGCCAGAATCCCGCCACGCATCTGGACACGTCCCGGCTCATTTCGTTCATCGACAGACGGAAACACCAGAACGATGTCCGGCCCATCGGGTCGTTGAAGGCGTTTCTTCACAACCGTCTTCTTAACCACATGTAAGCGGACGTACCTGAGCGTGCCGATCAACACTTACACACTGACGTTATGTTCCCTCACTGATCCACGAGTGTCCTGCTGCTGCTGCTGCTGACTGACTGAATGACGTCTGCTGATAAACCCTTTTGACTCCGCCCCTTCCCTCCTCACCTCGGCATATTGCGTTTATGCCTGCACAACAAACTGTTGGAGATTTCCAATTCTGACTTGGCGGACAGAAAGGCAAGTTTTTCTTTTCTCGCGAGTCCTTTAGTGTTACAAAGAAGAAATAGAAATGTCAGGCTGCTTTTAGTTGACCACAGGAGAAGCCTTTTTCTTTGTAAAAAGAGATTACTTTTTGTAAGCAAAACTGTGTACAGTTCAACTTGAAGTTGAAGGAAATAACAGACGAAAGACGTAGCGGCGTCTGTCAGCGAGGTGCGCTCGTTGTCACGGCAACGTGACGGCCACACCCTGTTCCCCGTTGCGGTTCCTTTGAGTGCAATAGTACTTGCTGTCCTCTGGCTTGCCTTCAGCATCAAAGCTGAAGAAATGAATAGAAACCTTCAAGGCAAAGCTTCTTAGATCTCCGCCTTATTTGTAAATAAAATATTCTGGCTTTTTCATTTGTCGTTTTGGAGTCATCTGTTGCCACTGAACAAAAGTCTTATTTGATTGACAGCATATTACGTGATGCACTAATTTTGAAATGCACTCATTTTATGTCGGTTTCCACGTGCAATGTTGCAGCTTGAGCATTTGAGCAAGTATTTATGAAGATTTGTTTTGTAGCCGTAGTCGTTCAAGGAAATAAAGGCATGTACGTAACTGGTACTGCAATAGACGTCTGTATTGTGTTAACTCTTTTTCTATTAAGTTCAGTACTAATATCTGCAAAACTGCAGCTGAATGCGAGCTTTGGCAACAATGTAAAATGAAATGTGTATCTATTTCAAAGGCACTTACGCTTTCTTTTTTTGTCTTTGTTTGTTTCCATAATAATACCAAAGTTTTCTATTTGTTTTCCTGTATTATTATAATTTTTCGTGTTAACTTATAGAGAGCACAGTGGACCCAGATATTTAAGAGTTTACATGAATGACTTTTTATTTATTATTCCATGTGAATGTTTGGTGATTTAATTGCTGCGTTAAGGCCGGACTTCACTTTGCTTGCTTTCTGTTTGTATCCTTAAGCAATATAGCATGAGCTGAGCATGGGGTGCCTAATCCATATCCTCTTGGGTCAATTTCATTGGATGAGTTACGTCGACTAATCTGAAGACACATGTTGAGTTCTGCAATGTGTTTTTTTTTTTTGTCTTTGTATGTCTGGGTTCTGTAAAAAAAAAAAAAAAGAAAGAAAAGAAGTTCATCTAATTATGTGAAAGCTTCTATTAAGCAACTGATGTTGTAAGTAATTCAAATGCCTTTTGTGAACCCCTCATCCGCCTCTTGCTTGTGATGTAAAGATGTACAGAGAGGGTCAGAGGGCATTTTGCCTCCAGCCAGGATGTAAACCTCAGAGTGACTGTTTCATATTTGAAATACACCAACACTGACTGCGGCAATGTCAATTTGAATGTTGTATGATGACTTCATTTTTACTTTTGCATGTATATTCCTCTGTACAGAAGACCGTGTTTACATGTTACATGTAAGTGTAAATATTTTAGTTTGTGGTGTTATTTTGCCATTAAACGTTCGAAGAGCAATTTCTTGTCTCCTGTGATTGAATCAGAAACTGCACAAGAAACGTTTAGGATTACACGCTTTTTAAAACATTTCAAAAGCAGTTTTTTGAAAGTTATAATTAGACTTAAATGCTTTAATGAATTGTTTATTTTAACGTGAAAATAACCAAGAAAAATTACAAACATTGAAAATAAAATTAGATTGTACAGGAGTAGGAAGAAATAAAACTTATTTAATAAGCAGTTCGGGAAATGGATGATGGATACTGCTACCCTAATATAACGCTATATAACTTTTACAATATAGTTCTATTATAATAATAATAATAGGTAAGGAAAACTTCAAATATGTTCATAAATTCTCTAGGGAAATCATTAAATATATTTATAAATTCTCTCAAACCCACCACATCCTGGTCACCACCTCTTACAACTCCTTAGGTAGGCGCTATCGAACTGTGCACAATAAAACCAGCAGACGTTTCGATAGCTTCTTCCCACTTGCCATCAATTCTCTTAACAGTTGACTTAAAATCCCGTATTGGCACCTTGCAGATGTTTCGGAACACTATTGCTGTATTGACTACTGTCTTAAATGTGAGTCTTGCTTGTTATAATTTTCTGTAAAAAAGCTCAAATGTAAGCTAAAGTAGAACATTTAGTTGACTAAAATTTGCTCTTTATTTTTCGTCGACTGTAATTGGATTAAAATGCACAATCAGATGACTAAATTATGACAAAAACTTTAATTGTGTGTGTGTGTCTTTCTACCCGTAATTATGTATGATACAAAACTAAATTTTTCTATTGTTATGTTATGATATCATCTATTTCAGAGATACGTTTGTGTTGCACATCTCAACAGCAAAATACAGCAAATGATAAAACAACACACAATACACTAACAACATCCTTATTTTCTTTTACATGCTGCGGTTTTCTTTATTGGCGTCGACCTATAGATGGTGACGAAGGTGTCATGACACTTGCCGCAACAGCAACGTCTTATTGCGTAACTCATGCAGCTGGCTGCAGTGGTTGGTGAGTTTGAGTGTGACTTGCACATTGATGTTGGGTTTGTATGCATTTACTGCAGCGATTTCCTGTAGTGGCTGAGGATTGCACAAATGTTTACCCTGTGAGGCATTCAGCTCAAGCAATTACTTTGTGCAAGATACAATCGTATGCCGCTGGCTAACACTAGTACATCACTAGCATCATCAAAAATCCATATATATATATATATATATATATATATATATATATTAGGGGTGTTAAAAAATCGATTCGGCAATATATCGCAATATTACAGCATGCAATTCTCGAATCGATTCGATATGCGGCCGAATCGATGTTTAACTCTTTCACTGCCATTGACGGCTATAGACGTCAAAAATTCATTTAAACTATTTGTGTTTAACATTTCTTTTCCACTTTTGTTAACAAGAGTATGAAAACCTAGATTTTTTTTATTGTGCATTTAGAACAGATATAAAATTTGTGATTAATCGTGAGTTAACTAGTGAAGTCTTGCGATTAATTACGAATCATCTTTTCTCTTTTTTTTTTAAATCGCATCAAGCAATTAATTGTAATTAATTACTCACGATTAATCACAAATTTTATACCTGTTCTAAATTTACAATCTTTTTTTTTCTAGGTTTTCAGCAAAAGTGAAAGAATTTTTTTTTTAACTAATAGAAATAGTTCAAATGAATTTTTGACGTCTATAGCCATCAATGGCAGTGAATGAGTTAAACAATTTTTTTAAATGGAAATATTCAACAAAAAGTCTTACTTAGGGTTAGCGTTCACACGTTAAGCATGGGGGGAAAAAATTATAATTAATTGAACATTAAGCCTTAATATTTTATTTCAATGCTGTTCAAACATGTGGCTCAAAAACCCGAAGTTTCAGAAAAATTAAAAAATTTTCATACAAATCTTACAGTGTACATATACAAGTTTACTCATTAGTATATTCTAAATTTGAGTTAAAAAAAATGCAATAATCAATTTATAAATTCGGATTAAGATTAATTGGTATCAAATTGAATCGTGACCTATGAATCGTGATACGGATCGAATCGCCAGGTACTAGGCAATTTACACCCCTAATATATATATATATATATATATATATATATATATATATATATATATATAATTATTTTTGCAGCCATGTCACACAGCAGTGCTCCTCTCATCCAGGCTGCTGGTTTGTGAGATGAAGGACCTGCTGATTTGTCGCTGCGGTACGAAGACCTTGACAAGCTGGCACAGACCACATGGAGCCCTGTGGATCAACCTGAGCAGATTCCTCCGGAACTTCTGCCCCACAAAGACGTACAAGACAGGGTTGAGGCAGCTGTGGAGGTAGGCGACGACCTCGGTGATCTGTAAAGCCGATCGGATGACTTTGCTGCTTTCGCACTCGGTGTAGACGTGCAAGAGCTCCAGCGCTTTGAACAGCGACGCCACATTGTAGGGCACCCAGCATACGAAGAAGACGGCCACCACAATCACCACCAAATGGATGGTCTGTCTTCTAGACGACTGGCTGGCGAGCAGCCGCCTGATGATTTGCGAGTAGCAAAAAAACATGATGACCATGGGAATGCATAAGCCTAAAATGTTCATTTTAAAAAGGCCAAAAAGCCGCCAGAAGCGAGCGTCGGAGTTGTCCAAAGCGGGCGTGGGATACACGGGGAAGCAGAAGGTGGAGTTCATGTGGTCAGGCAGCTGTTTGAGGTAGATGAGTTCAGGAAAAGAAGCCAAAAACCCGACTAGCCACGTGACAACTGCTACGATAATACCGAAAGAGCGCGTGCGGACCCTCAAGGCGTAAACCGCATGCACGATTGCTAAGTATCTGTCGATGCTCATTATCATGATGAAAAAAATGCCCGCATAAAAAACGATGCGGTAAACGCCGAGGAAGACTTTGCACATGGCGTCTCCAAATATCCATTGGTCCCGGACTTGGTAGGCCAGGAAGGGAAGGGAGCCCACCAATAGCAGGTCAGCGATGGCCAAGTTCAGGAGGCACACGTCCGTCATGTTGCAAAGTCGCACCCCGCACACCATGACCCACACCACCAGAGAGTTCCCAAAAAGGCCCAGCAGGAAGAAAATACAGTAGACCGCTGGAAGGAAAGAAGATCCGGGTCGGCCGTAAACGCACCTCCCGAAGTCGCCATCCGGCAAAAGGCTGTAGTCCATGTCATCAAACGTGCTGCTTTCGGCAAAAGTTGTCGAAGTTGGCCTGAAGGAAGCAAAATCATCAACGTTAAGACGTCGTTCTGCTAAATCGCAGGTGTCAAACTCCAGGCCTGAGGGCCACATCTGATCCGCCACATCGTTTTATATGGCCCGCAAAAGCAAATGATGTGCATTGAAATTGCAAATGGTCTCCACTTTTGAAAATGTTGAGATATTGCCAGCATTATACATAATGTCAATTTAGTTGTTTCTGGGGTTGGTGAAAGATTCTGGTTGGTAACCCGGTGGGTAGTAGGTGCTGGATTTCACTTTCCTTTCTTTTCTTTGATCCTTCCTCGGGTCTCCTGACAACCTCACGACTCTAGCTGGATTCTAAAGTATTGGGTTTAGCTTGTTAGCAAAAGTGGAAAAAATGGATTAACTAATAGATGAATTTTTTACGTCTATAGCCGTCAATGGCAGTGAATGAGTTAAAAAAAAAAAATAAAAAATTTTGGTCCACTTGTGGATGTTTTTTTTTTTTTTTGGGGGGGGGGGGGGGGTACAAATTTTTCACCAATCTAACATAATTGAAAATGGCTTGATGTCTTCCAATGTTAATGGTTGAACAAACATGCCGTTTTTGGGGTCTCCTAAAAAGTGAAGATTTCGGAGGTACAAGGTTTGGCCCAATTGCAGCAATATGACTAAAGGATAACAGTTTGGGCCAACAAGGAAGTGTATTTTAAAGACTGTTAACAGAGCAATACAATTTTATTCCTACACTATTCTTACCATGTTAATTCCACTGGAAAGAGGTTCTCGCTCAAGTCACGAAGAACCGAAGGACTTTCAGCCATGGTTGTCTGTAAAATATAAAATAAGCAGAACCTGTGTTGTATATTTATACAATATCCTCCTTGTTAAAACTAGCTTTCAATAGAAAATGATTGTAATGGAAAATATTACATTTTAAGATACTTGAAATTAGATAGCAATGTTTAATACAGTGACCTGAATATATTTGACGTTTAAATGATTGAATCCATTTTCAAATAACATTGACTTCAGAAAATAGGACAAGATAGATGAAATTAGACTTAATAATAACAGATATAGTTTGCATTGTGTGTGTGCGTATTGGTCGAGAACAGACTAACACTGAAATTACAGGACCATGAGCTACTATACTAATTCATATATTATAAAAAGAAAAAGAAAAAAAACTTTACCTTCCAGTGATTTGAAGATGTTGAAAGTTGGTGGTAATCCTAGATTGATCACATCGGTAACTAAATGGTCACCCTCAAACAACTATTGACTAAAGTTGCTGGTTATATATATTTTTTTTATAGCAATACTTCCTGAGGATGCTTTCAAATATATAGAAGTGTGTGGTTTAAAAAAAAAAAAACATAAACAAAGTCTTGCAGCAAGTGCACACTGCGTCGTGCAATGCTCTGTGACACTTTCACAATTGTTGCGGTGGCTTTTGCTTGCCGGCTGCACCTGTTGTTAAATGTTACAGATGACACATTTGAGCTACGGCTTCAAGTCAAATAGTTTTTGGCTGAAGAATTATCATTCACTTGAAAGTATCCCTAACCTGACCTAAACTACCATAATTTACAGTTTGATGTTTGACAACAACCTCAACCAACTTTCGTTCCATTTTGAATATCTCTGACGCACAAATTATTTCTATCCCAAAACAATTTGATGGCAACATCTTCAAACGTTGCTGTCCCCTTTAAAATCTAAAAGCTCAGCACAGTGAAGCACGCTTCTTTAATCTCGTAATGAAGCCATCACTAAAGCAGTGAGCGCGAGTGGGCAAAGTGGCTCTCAGCAGAGTTAGCCAAGGCTCCGATAAAAATGCTACACATGCTAAGCTAATGTCAACATCTACATGACCACTCACTGCTACCAAGTCTGTTGCTACCTTTGTAATATACAGTAATTAGGTATTACTAGACCAGAAATTATATATATATATTTTAAGTATGATGATGTGATATATCTTTTATATTATAGAAATTAATAGTGTTTTTTAAAATGAATTAATTATTAGTTCAGCACCAGATGGCGCTAAATCCTACACACTGTCTTAAGAACATGTTTTTCTTAAAAATAGCATCTGACAAAACATGTATATTATTTTATATTTTCAAAAGCCATTTAAAATGATTCTGTGTAAATCAAATTGCTCACCATGAAGTCTGCCGCATGTTATTTGTTGACGGAGACTAGTGAACTAGTGGCTAAAGCGCAAAGTAGCTACACTTCTTGTCGGTTCCTCAATTATCAACACCCTCTTAAAATAATAAGAGTTAAGTTATTTTAACAAAAGATTTTGTTTTCTTTCTTTCTTTCTTTCTCTTTTTTTTTTACATTAAACAATTCAGGATGCTGGCCACCTTTGCTACGATTGGATACATCTTTAGTTAAATAGATTATTTAATTCTACACCTGGAAAAAAGTGTACTACTCTAATCAGTATTTGGTTAAATTATTATTTGGTTTTCATGTTTTCTGAAAAAAAATCATCTCAAATGCTAAACTAGAAATATGCATCATCATCCACATTGTTCGGTAGCATTCAACTGGATATGTTTTTGAATAACTAAAGCACTCAACAAAAAAGGCCTACATATGCAGCAGACAGACTGGCAGCAAGAAGCCTTTACCTTGTTTAAAAGTAAGAAGAAGAAAAAATATCTGGGGAGTTTGTTGTTCTTCGTCTTTATTTGTATTTATATAATCAATCATCTGCACACTGTTACAAAAGAATATGAAATCCATCCATCATCATATAAAGGATAAAAAGTATTGTATATATATATTAGTGCTGACAAAGTTAAAGCGTTACTAATAATTAATCACAAAAAAAATATTGCATTAATCATGTATTAACGCAGATTAATCACACGATTAATTTTGACCACAGATTATCCTTTAGCTTGGCAGCGGATGGCTACGTTAAAGGTAGCACAGGTTGTAAAGCATTTAATAAATGTTTGCGTATGACATTCAGAAAATGCGTTCATGTCAAAAATATGGGGGTCATTTTTTTCCATTTTAAATTATGCAATTAATTAACTGATTACAAAAAGAGGAGGATAAGCGTGTGCAGTGGATCAAAAAAATTTGAAGACGTCCCCATGGCATTAAATGTCGAAAGAAATAACATAACAGGTGCTCTTTCAATTTGGCGGGCAAAAAATGTTGACAAAAAGCCTTTTTGATTAAGCGATTGTGATTAATCAAAATTCTATGATGTGATTAATCTGATTTAAAAAAATATTGTTTGACAGCTCTAATATATATATATATATATATATATATATATATAGGGGGAGGGCAGCATTTTGGTTAATGACTAAGTAAGTAGGGAAAAAATAGCGAGCATACTGTACAACAAATGATAAAGGCATAGAATAGGCAACTTTAGACATTCAGTAGCCTCCGACTACTGCTTCATAACAATCAACAATCAATTCCACACCACTTTGCCTCTTCCTAGTTTCCTAATAGGATCTTAGAGCTGTGTTGGAAGTTTCTTTCTCCGAGTTGTCTCTCTGACTGACAGAGCCTCTTCTCTTGTAACAGCATCTGGACAAGAAATTCCCCAAAGGCTTCCGAAATTTCTCCCCAACTAAGGCATAAATGATTGGATTGACACAGCAGTGTGACAGTGCAATGAGCTCAGACCAGGTCATAGCTAATCTGATCGCAGTTGAGGCCTTGTAGGTGTTGAACATCTCAAAGAGTTGCAGTGTCTGAAGGAAAACCACAACGTTGTAGGGAACCCAGCACACGACAAACACACAGACGATGGTGAATATCAGTTTGACCGCTCGACCCTTGTTGGAGTTCCTCGTCTTGGATAGCACAAGCAGGATCTTCAGATAGCAAAAGAACTGGATGGGCAGACACAGGAACAGACTCACCGTGTTCTCGCTGAAGTTCCGCAGCATTTTCCAAAACTGCTGACTTTCTTCTGGATAAACCGGCTGGCAACTCAAGGAGTTGTTGTGACTCGTTTTGACGGTGGCAAATATCACCTGTGGGGTTGCCATGACGACGGACAGCAGCCAGATAGGGACGCTGGCAACCAGTCCACAGCCAAGTGTCCGGGCTTGCATGGTCGCCACCGCGTGAACGATGGCCAGGTAGCGGTCCGCGCTCATCAAGGTCACAAACAACGTACCGCTGTAAAATCCCAACTGTAAAGGAGAGCGGAGGTTGACGTGAAATATATTTGAAGTCACAATTCTGTTTCTGTGTTCTGTTCTGGGTCATGATCTTGCTACATAATGAGGAATCTCGTTCCATCTTTGTTAAAATAAAAAGTCTGACTTAATTTTTCTGCTGCCATCATGATCGAGATGAAGGATCTTATTCCTGTAAAGCCATGCAAACCCCAATCATAATTTTGTCTCGTCAGGCTATAAAATCTTTTTCTAGAAAATTTTAGGCTAATCTTTCTACTTTTTGGCAAATTTCAGTCTTGAGTCATTCTTAAGAAGACCAGGACTGCAACTGACGCTGACTTTTGCGCTCTCTCTTTTTCTCTTTTTCTTTTTTTTTGTATGTGCGTGAGTAATTCATTAATTCACCTAAAACCTATTAAAAATCCCATGCCGTTCACCTAAACCGAATACTTCAGAATCCAGCTAGAGTTGTGAGGTTGTCAGGAGACCCGAGGAAGGATCAAAGAAAAGAAAGGAAAGTGAAATCCAGCACCGACCAGACATCACCAGACATCAGCCTCCACCGATTCAACACCAAAGGAAGAAGCTAACGCTTACTTTAATAATCAATTTATCAGTCAGTTATTTTACTGTTAGTATTAGTGACTTGGACAGTTTGAAGTTAAAGGGATACTTGGCACATTGAGCCATTTTCAACAGTAAAAAGTATTTTGTCTATAATTAATGTGACAACCTCATTATTTTTCATGAACAATTAATACCTTTAAAAACAGATTTTGCCACTTGCTGTCGACTGTAGATGACAAAACCGTGCTGAGGAAACAGGTAATGACCAATCATGGCTCACTTTGCTGACTAAACCCAGAAAACAGGTGAGCCGTGATTGGCCGTTACCTATTTCCTCAGCAAAGGTGATGTCATCTTCAGTCGACAGCAAGTGGAAAAATGTGTTTTTAAAGGTATTAATTGTACATAAAAAAAAAATATCAGATACAGTAATCAAAATATTAACTTTTTTTTACTGTTGAAAATGGCTCAATGAGTCAAGTATCCCTTCAAACAGTCTCTAACCTATTCGATTGTCAAAATAGTCGTTGATTATTTTGATAATTGATTAGTTGTCACATTTCTTTTGTCTTCTGCAAACAATGTGTTGTTATACGTGCACTGATTTTGGATATTGTCACTCCAAAAAGTTATTTTAGGGTCTTTCTTTAAAATTCTCCAAACGTTTCTGTACATTCAACATTTATAGTGTCTTTCTTCTTTGATGTATCTGCCGTGTCAATGACTGTGTACTCCCACTGATTTTCTATTGTCTCTTGGCTTCACAATTGTTTTCACCCATAGAAATAAATCCCGTTGGTTATCATGTTGGTTTGACCCAATTGCAGTCTACATGAGCAAATTAGAAATCTGAAACGAAGCTTAAACATTTAGTGCTGTTGAGTGTTTGAATACATGTCTCGTTGATTATTTAAAAGAGACACATTGTGGGAAATTGACTATATAATTGGTTGTATTTAAAAAGTTGCTGTAAAAGTACAGCTGTGCCTTGGTGTTTTTCGAGATACTAGCAGTCGTTGGACGATTTTGACTTTGGATTGCGAGCAGGGATTTGAGATACAAGTGCTCTATGGTGGCAGTGAACTCAAATGAACTCACTTCTCACCATTTTGAGAGAACAATTATTTTTTAAAAAGTGGCTTCAAGCTATTTATTGCCACTCCAACTTTAAGTTTACTGTCAAAGGAAACATAAAGGAAGATGATTGCACATTGTGTATTTTAAAGAACCACATGGTTTTGTCTTAATAAAATCCGTTTCATGTTTAGCTTAATGCTAACCAACAATGCAAAACGCCATTGAAATGCTAACAAATAGCCTGGTCGGACAGAGTAGCAATTCAGGAAAAGGAATCGGAACAATTCTGATGATTTTATAGATTTATTGCCTGGCGTGTTTATGAAGTCTTACAATTAATCAAATTCCAGTGGCTTTAGTCAATTATTCTAAACGATTTATTTGGTGTTTTGCTGTACCACAATCCTGTCCCACCTGATAGACTCCCGTAGTAACTTTGCATACTGCCAGGTTCTGAGAATTGTAGGCCCACAGGAAGAGAGAAAGAGCCAGCGTAAGGTCTGAGAGAGCCAGGTTGAGGAGACAAATATCCGTCAATGTCTTCAGCTTGATGTAGCGGTGGAGAATCCAGAGTACAGTGGCGTTGCCTGTGAAACAGCACATTTTTCCGTCTGATTCTGTTTGTTTCATTGAGACCGATTGAGAATTTGAATGTGTGAAACAGTATATTGCACTTTCTGAACATACCGATCAAACCAAGAAAAAACAGGATGAAGAGGACGATCCGCATGGCCACGAATCCTTTCGATAGCTGGGGACTCTCGTCCCCATAATAGGTGGAATTTGAATCGTAAATTTCATAATCATACATGTCCAAGTAAATAAACGTCTCGTTCTTTGTTGCATCCATCAATCTGTGTAAGCAGATACAAAGCCAGAAATTACCTCATTCGAACAGAGCAAAAATAATCTCTCTCTATTTTTTTAAAGAGATTAAAAACGCCCAAATGATCAAAAATGAAACAAGCCAACAACAGAAGTTCAATCGCATAGACTCACAACTGTAATATTCAACATTTCCAACGCGTTGCTCCTTTTTAAAAAATATTTTATTTCATAAAGAAGCCCCTAAAAGGAATCATTTTTAAATAACATTTATTTCATGTGCATGCACTATAAAATCTTCACATAGATTGTTTGTTTTTTAGCAATGTAAATTCATACGAAGAATAATAAAATGCGAAACAACCATAAAGGTGATTTATTTAATTTATTTATTTATTAAGGCAGCGGATGCATTATTTATTTATTTTTATTTTTTTGCTCATCATCATGATTCAGTGAAGCTCAAAATTATACATTACCTGCATAAATGTTGAGTTCAAGAACATTTACATTTCTTAATTTGTTATCTCCTGGCTTTTGCCAGAGTACATTATGAACATTTTCAATCTTAATTGTATTTAAAGAGGATCCTCAGAGTCAATTCACAACTACTGTATGACTAACTGTACTTTCCTGCTCTATAAAATGAACTTTCACGATTATCAGAGACTTGATCTGGAGTCACATTGTTTCGATTCACTGTAGATAATCTTTGAATGCTTGATCTGATAAGTATAACGACACTAATGATGAAGATTTGGATATAAAGTTGAATAGGAACCTTTTGTGTAGCTATTTAAAAAAACTCTGACTACGCTCATGTGGTCTTTGTTTTTGTACTTTATGGGCTTCATTGAGCCACAACAATGACACCCATACGACCTCCACTTCCTGTAGCAGACACTGTTAGACGCACACGCACATTTACACGAGTCCAACGTTTTCTGTAAGAATTGCGGGAGAGCTGTCGCAAAGGTTAAAGCTAAGAAGGTTTAAAAAGTCCATTACCACATTCTCTGACAAAATCGCTGCTCCTTGCTGTCTGCTCTGCGGCCGTGTCACATTTGCATGTCCTGTTATTGTGTCTTGTTCAGCTTTTCGGATCAAATCCTGTGGCAAAGCTGTTTTCTGGTAAAAGCCAAGTGAAGGTGTTGTTTCCGACATACTTCACAGAGGTAACGTGTGGTTTTCTAAGAAATGCCTCTTTTTGTGTCAACCATGACTGAAAAAAATGTTAATGAGAAGCCTATTGTCAGTATTTTACATTTGCAATTTTTTTTCAGAAACAGGAAACACCCACAAACGTTATTAAACAGTACATATGGATTTGCAGTACTTGCTTGTAGTAATGTTTTCTTCCAACGTGCTTTTTTTCTTTTTTGGGCATTTTATAGTGTAAGGTATTTTTCTTATTGTTATATACAGGAGAATTATTGTTACTTGTATTTCATCATGTGTACACACTAACTTTAAGGGAGTGTGACCCCAAGCCAAAATCCATGAGCAAAAAAAAAAATGTAAATCTAAGTATCACCTCAAAAAACAATTTCCTCTCCAAGTAACATCATCATGACCACCATTAATTCATTCACTGCCATTGACGGCTATAGACGTCAAAAATTCATTTGAACTATTTCTATTAGTTTAACATTTTTCCCACTTTTGTTAACAAGAGTATGAAAACCTAGAATGTTTTTATTGTATTAGAACCCCTTAATTTTTAATAATCATCTCTTAAAAAAAAAAAGATAAGAAATTTTAAAAAAAATTACAATTTATTTTTCTTAAAAAGAAAAGATTTTTAAATATTAGGGGCGTCAGGCAATTAATTTTTTTTATCGTAATTAATCGCATGACTTCACTCGTTAACTCACTATTAATCACAATTTTTTTATCTGCTCTAAACGTTAAAAAAAATCTAGGTTTTAATACTCTTAACAAAAGTTTCAAAAATTTTAAACTAATAGAAATAGTTAAAATTAATTTATGATGTCTATAGCCGTCAATGGCAGTGAATGAGTTAATAAAAATATTGTACATAAAGAACAGATATGAAATTTGTGATTAATCTTGAGTTTAAATAATTAAGTAATCAAACAAGAAAGAAAATATTATTAAAAAATTAGGGGCGTCAGACGATTACATTTTTTAATTGTAATTAATTGCATGACTTCAATAGTTAACTCACGATTAATCACAATTTTTATATCTGTTCTAAACGTACAATACATTTTTTTCCTAGGTTTTCATACTCTTGTTAACAAAAGTGGAAAAAAATGTGAAACAAATTAATTTTTTACGTCTATAGCTCTCAATGGCAGTGAATGAGTTAATAGATATCCAAATTTACCCCTAGGTGTGGGGGTAGCCAGCGGGGTGGCCAGAGAGAGACAAGGGGTGGCTATGTCCCCCCCCTGCCCACCACATATTTCCGCCCCTGCTCTTTTATGATACACAAATAAACTTGACTTCATCTACATCCTGGATTGTGAGTGGGGAATTCTACACTAGCAACATGAAGGTCAGCTATGTGAACCACTACACAACCGATGCCAGACTCAGATGGTGATGATAACCATGCTCAAAAGAACTATAGACACTTTATGAGGGGAGGAAAAACTTTTAATATAATTAACACACTTCCTTCGATAGCTACAATTTTCTAACAAATAATTAGAAAAGAAAGAAATAATCATAAATGTACAGTTTGTATTCATGTAAAAGCTGATTATATTTGAAAACACATTTGATAAATCAAAATACACATGTAGTGTAGAAAAAAAAAGGTCACTGATATAACTGGCAATTGTAATAATAATAAATAAAAATATAAAAACAAAATCCATTTTCTGTTTTTTTCCCAACAGAAGTATTTTTTCAAGAAAAAAAATTGTAACCAACCCTTAACTTGATTTTTGGTTTATGGTTTTATTGAACATATGAACATAAAGAAAACACAAAACACATTACAATTTAAAAATATAAGTTGAAGAAAAAAGAAAAACAAGAATAGGAAGAAAGAAAATAGTTTATATGTTTAAAAGGGGTAGGAGGAAGTTTAAAAACTCATCTAGTCCTACCACTTGTTTGTTTTATGTTGATAAAATGATAAGGTAATGTATTTCAGCAAAATGAAATGCATAGACCTAGTCATATATACAAGTGCACTTTAACATACGCACATTTGCCAGCAACATATGTACATGAAATTCATAGACATATACCATAATACATGTATAAATCATATCTTCATACTCACATATACAATCTTCATTACACTCATACCGATACATCCAAAGAAATTACAGCGTATATACAATTTTAACAGCTCATGACTGATTTAAGTCTTTTTTTCTTTTTTTACTTTTGCTTTTAAACAATTTTTTTCAATTCGGCAAGTGACTGACATCTTTTCAGGTCAGTTCCAAAATCATTCCACATATCAACACTTTTTACAGAAACACACCTTTTTATTTTTTTTGCAGACACTTGTACCCCTTATGTTAGAAGGACACATTCTAATTTCAAAAACTTCTGAGTACTGTGGCAGAGTAGATTGTTGTGTATTTTATACATTATTTGCGCTATTTTAAATTCAACTAAGTCGTCAAATAAAAAAATGAAAAAATGCAACTCTCAATAAGGCTTAAATTCCACACCTGTCAACTATGATTTTTTGTCCACTCCAGTCTCAGTTTTGAAGGATGATTATGCAGATTGGAAATTCAGATCCCTCCACAGAATAAGTCCGGCTCTTTTGTTCAAGTTTTGGAGCTGTATGTTTTGGGTCAGAGGACCGTTGCCCTGTGACTGTGACCAAGCTTTTTGACACTGGGCTGGCTGATTGGCTAAATTAGACAGACAGACAGACAGACGGATAGATGGATAGAAAGATGGAAGGTCAGGAGGGCAAACAGACAGACCGCTAAATGAAGAAAGCTACATGATAAACATGGCCTCTGAGGACCTGGAAATGACCGAACTCTTCCGGGAAGAGTAGTCTGACAAGCGCCTGCGGGAAATGGAAATCCCAGGCACACATTCAAACAACAACAAGGCACGCCTCATAAACTTCTGTCCCACAAAAGCATATATGATGGGATTCAAGCAGCAGTGAGTGAATGCAATTGTCTCGGTGACCGATACTGAGAGTTTTAAATTTTTAATAGAGACACAGTCATTTGGGAAAGTACCTGTAGACTGCAGAAATATTAGAAAAAGTGAAATGTTATACGGCGCCCATAAGAGAAAGAAGATGACCACGATTGAAATTATGAGCTTGACGATACGTTGCTTCTTTGCGCTCTTTATCTTCATCAGAACAGGTATGATCCTGGAGTAACACAGCACCATAACCAGCAGAGGAATCGCCAGACCCAAAATAGCATTCGATAAGACGGTGTACACCTGCCAGGCACCATCGTGTGGCTCATAACTGCAACCCAGCCCGTGAGGCTGCTGTGCTACTCTAGTGAAGATGAAAGAAGGAAGGGAGACGCAGAAGCTCAGCAACCACACAACCACAGTAATAGCGACCCCTGTTGTCACAGTGCGGTATTTCACCACCTTGGCGTCGTGCATTATAACCACGTAGCGGTCCACTGTCATGACAACCATGAAGAATACGCTGCAGAAGAAGCCAGTGCTGTGGGAACCACCACTGAAATGGCACAAAAAGTCCCCATGGGTCCACTTTTTGACCATCATGTAGTGTGTGTAGAGTGGAAGCGTGATGATAAAGAGTAGATCAGACAACGCTAAATTGAATAGACAGACATCTGTCAGGGTCGACTGTTTACGATGTTTCACCAGGACACACACCACCAGGACATTACCTTGAAAGATGAGGAGAAATGTGTGAGCAAGAGAACATGCTCAAATCTTTAGTTGGACACTTACCAATGAAGCCAAGGATGATAACCAAAGAGTAGAGAATAATGATGAACACTCTGCTGAAGTTCACCACGTCAACACTGTCACAGGGAGAGTAATCTACACTTGTAGATTCATCATACCCGGAATAATCATATTCAATCTCCGGCGTCGGAGTGACAGTTGCTTCTGCAGACACAAGGTTTGAGATATCTCAGGCTGATAAAACTGTTACAAAAATACATCCTATTATTATTAGCAACCATGCACCAGTCTCCCTTTCCCTACAAGTTGATTATACCTTTAAACCACCACCGACATGGCGTTTTAACATCTCACTGCTAAACGACGCATAATTTGAAATCAAAACTAATGGTTACATACGCCCACACATGAATACAGCAGCAATTAAACTTTTATTAAAGCCAGAAAAAGACCCCACCCTTCCATCAAGTTACCGTCCGATTTCACTAATTAACACTGATATTAAAATTATCACTAAGGCTTTCACATCTAGACTAGAAACAGTAATCTCGACAATCATTCATAGCGACCAAACAGGCTTTATTAAAGATTGTCACTCTACTAATAATATTAGGAGACTCTTTAACCTTATTAGCATGTCACAGCGGCATGATAAAAAGGCAGTTATTATATCATTGGATGCAGAAAAAGCTTTCGACAAAGTTAACTGGTCCTTCCTCTTTGCTGTTTTAAATAAATTTGGCTTTGGGAAATCATTTATCCACTGGGTATCAGTATTATATGATTCTCCTAAAGCTACAGTTACTACTAATGGGATTATATCTCAGAGCTTTACTTTATAGAGAGGCACAAGACAGGGATGCCCACTATCCCCTTTATTATTTGCAATATTTATTGAGCTACTTGAATTAGCCATACGCCAGGAAAGAAGGATTCAAGGAATTCACTCTGGGGTAACAGAACATAAAATTAATCTATATGCCGATGACATCTTACTTTATTTAGAAAAGCCGGCTACTTCGTTAGGGGAAGTATTTAACTTAATAACTAAATTCTCACAGTTATCAGATTATTCTATTAACTGGACAAAATCAACACTTCTACCTATTACAGAAAATTCATGGAACCCTGCAAGCCAGGACCCACACTACTCATTTCCTATAGGTAATTTAAAATACTTAGGCATAAAAATCTCACCTAAATTAACTGATTTAATTCATTTAAACTTTTCTCCCCTTCATTTATAGTGACTTGGAGCGCTGGAATAATCTTCCTATTTCTCTAATAGGACGAATAGCCACCATTAAAATGAAAGTTTTACCCAAAATAAACTATTTTTTTCTCAATGATTCCATTCAAACCTACGGCTAAATGGTTCCAGTTGTTGGACTCAGCCGTTACAAAATTTTACTGGAATAAAAAAAAGCAAAGATTAGTCTATCTACTCTTCAGAAAAGTAAATCCAAAGGTGGTCTAGAGGCACCAAATTTTATGTACTACTATATAGCTAACCAGCTACAATATATCGTTCTATGGGCACAACCCAACAGAGATACTAACTGTTGGCTGGAACTAGAACAGAAGGATTGTAATAACCTCAGACTTCGAGATTTACTCTTTATTACAACATCGATTAAGCGACATAATTGTTTTAAAAACCCAATGATTTCCGCCACCCTGACTGCCTGGTGGAAGGCACTAGAAATTACAAAAGCCCAAGTGGAGCCCTGTGGGCTTTCTCCCCTATGGCATAACCCCGACTTTCAACTTAACAACCAACCGTTTTATTTCGGTGTGTGGGAGCAGAAAGGAATTACACATTTCCACCATCTCTTCTCAGATAATATGTTTATATCATATACATCCTTGCTCCAAAAATACAAAATAAAAAACTGAATTTTTTTACATTATCTACAAGTTAAAAATATGATAAAGAAAAAAATTCCAACACTTCGGGGTACGTTCTAACCCCCTGTTTTAGCTAAAGATATTAACAAGCTTTCTCTGACAACAACAAAAAAACTTTCAAAAATATATAAGTTACTTTCATATACTGATAAAATGTCTTTACCCATCTCGAAATGGGAGACAGACTTGTCTATAGCACCGGAATCTGACTTTTGGATTCAAGTTTGTGAAAACGCATTTAAAATGACAAAACACACAAATTTACAACTTATCCAATATAAAATTATTCACAGAACATACATTACTCAATATATAATGAAGAAAATGGGACTCTCAGACTCCGACATTTGTCTCCAATGTTTACAAAACACTACAGACACTTATGTTCATGCTTTATGGTTATGCACTCCGGTTATGTATTTCTGGACTAAAGTCTTAGAAAAACTTTCCGCTATTTTGGACTGTAGGATACCTTTATCTCCAAACTTGTGTTTGCTAGGTGACCTAACAACAACTGACTTACCACATAAACAATTTCAATCTACACTTGTAGCCCTTACTACCGCAAAAAAAAACAATTCTTGTTAACTGGAAAAATAAACAACTCTGAATATCGACCAATGGTCTAACCTCCTCATAAATCCCATTTTAATGGAAAAAATATATGCCTCAAATAAAAACCAAATATCAAAATTTATAGAAACATGGTCTACGTATATAGAATTTTTTAACCTAATTCTGGTTACTTAATTCTGCCTGTTAGCGAGAGCCACCACATCGTGATAACTTACATTGATGTTTCTGCATTTGGCAATTTATTATTATATTATATTATTAGTATGGGATTTTTTTTAATAGGTTTTAGGTGAACTGATGAATACACACACGCTCGCACGCACGCACGCACGCACATACACATGCTCACCCACATACCAAAAAAAAAAAATATATATATATATATATATATATATATATATATATAATTTTTAAAATAAAAAATAAAAAAGGAGAGCAATGATGACATGTCATATCGAACGAACAATACTGAGCTCTCCATAAAAAAAGAAAATAAAAAAAGAGATATCTCAGGCTAAATATGTAAGCTATTTAGTATTCTGATATACTGGAATAATTCAATGCTAAATGCCGCAAAATATAATTGCCAAAATATTAAAAGTGTATTCACCGGTCATGATGACTGATATCTTGCTATCAGCGAACCAGAAGCTCTTCGGTCTCTGTGTAGCTCTTTACTGAGTAAATGTTTCGATTGATAGTAAGAACTGTCCTTGTTTCTTCACTATTAACTGGTCAGAAGGAACACAAATGCGGCTGTTGTTTCCTGTATGACTTAGATACTTATCAGGTGTGGACACTTGGTATGCAGAGATAACCAAAATAACGGAAGGACCAGCTACCACATACTTTAACACTTTAGAATACGCTCTGTTGATTTCATCTTCGACCAGCAGAGGGCACTCCATCCTTTTCTTGGTTTAGGAGTAGAACCATTGTCTCATTTTGAAGTGCTGATTATCTTGGTTTCTTAGCCTTTTAGGTGAAGGTGAAATAGGCGGTTATTAACTGCTATTTGTAAGCATCAACCTACGCATTTTAAACATATTTTACCAGATTTTAAAGGGCCTAGCGTGTTTATTTTACAGTAGCCTTAAAGTCACTTGATTGTTGATGGTTCTGACAACATGATGCTAACGAATCTGTGATGAGCAACTGGAGATGTAACTGATTAAACGTCACATGACCAAACTCAGAAATCAGGTGAGCCGTGAATGGTCCTTACCTGAGCAGCTGTGATGTCATTTTCAGTCAACAAGATGGATAAAAATGGGTGCATTTTCTGCTTAATTCATAGAACATATTGTAAATATTTTTTGGGGAATTGACGTAAAGATTGAAGTAATCTGTAGGCAGGAAATTATAATACTATATTTTTTTTGTAGTCTATTTTGAGGCTCATCAATAGGCCTGCCTTTTGCTAGCCAATACTTTGAGCTCAAATTTGAAACAACACACAGTGACGCAACACACAAACCAAAGTATAAAACTTCAGGATATACTGTATGTTTGTTTGCGTTCGTGTGTGCGTCCATGGCTACGTGCATGCGCGCAGCAGGTCATTGTAGGTGCCCCAAAATGTGTTGCTCTAGCCCTGATGGACGAACTGGTGCTGTCAAACTCCGCCTAGCGCGAAGGGGGTCAACTTCACGCACGTCCAGTGAGGATGATTGACCTGCTATCTGCTGACGAAGGCAGGATTGGGGGCAGTTCCATCAAGTTAGTTTTGAAGAGTTGGTGCTGAACGGACATCTGTTTAAAAATAAGAGTCTCAGAGAAGACATTTCATTGTGCAGTATTATATATCAGTGACAATACTGACATGACCGTTAACTTAATAAGATAGGTTACTTTTCATACTTTTATACAACCTGTTGTGCTGAACAAAACCATGTAGAAACGATCAAAAAACGTGATGGACGCGCAATACTTTTACTTCGAAACCTCAAACCGGAAGTAGACCCCTTAAAATTTGCGTGTAGTTCATCTTGAATGAACTGGGGAGCGTTAAGATTAAATCAAGTGGATTTGACAGGGAGAAACAACGTACGGAAATGGGGTAATGAGCATGAGTGCGTCGTCTGTGAAATAAATTCATTAAAAAACAAACGTCATGATTCGACAATGGTGTCGTAGTTCGCCTTAGTTAGACTTTGCTTTGTTTGCGCGCGAGTACCGTCATCTTTGCTCACCCACTTGTTGACTTGACGATAGAATATGCCACAGTCGTTAAATACGTCGTTTTTTATTGGAAGCAAATTGATTAAATATGGCTATGTTAACCCCTAGGTGCAAGTATGATGGATATCCAGCGAGGTTGGGTTAAGTAGCGGAGCTTTGGACCCTTCTTGAGCGCCGCAACCTTCGCCTCAAGTTGGATTTCACCGCAATGACCGAACCTTTCGAACCGACGGCCGGGTAAGTCATTCAAAAGTCATTTTCTTGACAGGCTATAAAATCTAGCGCTGATTGTCCTGTTGGACTTAACGAGTTCAGGTTAAAGTTATCTGTTTGTGTGTTTGTCAATATGAATTGACCGCACCGTCCAGTGACAGGTGTTACGTGCGTTTTGATTGCGCTTCCTTTTCAATTGCATCTAAAGAAACTCACCATTCTATTTGTTCAACTGGCTGAAAAATATACTGCATAATTTTGAGGGCATTATTATAGAAGTAGTAGAGCAATGCTCTAGAATTACATGACAGTACAGTATTGTGCTGGTAACCTTTTGAAGCCAGTTTCCTCACGGCAGAGAATTCCAGCATGAACTGGATGAACACCCCCACCCCACCCCACCCTCTGAGTGAGCCAAACATAGTTTAATTGTGGCTTCTGTTGCTTGTGGAGAAGAAAGGGAACACCATTTTATGTGTGCCAGTGAGTGGAGCATCACCAACTCAATTACTGTGTTTTTATTGTATTGTTATAATGATTGAACTGATTGCCTGTGGCAGCTGGCTCAAGTTTACAACAACAGTTGTTGTTTTGACCCAACTCATTAGGAAAGCACATGTTTATGAAATCGATTCAGTTGCTTCACAATCACAAATTGTTTCTATCAGCAAATGTATGAATATTGCTCGGAAATTAGGTGGCCGGTGACGTTTGGGTTCAGTGAAAACGTTTTTCCAAAGGAAAAGCGAAATACCAGTTTCTCAAAGAAAAAGAAAAATATCAGTCCAAAAGGATGTGGAAACTAGGCAGTGCATTAAAAAAAAAAAACGAGGACATACAGACTGTCTTCAGCATTAACAAAATCAAGATTGTATCAGATGTATCTCTAACAGTGTTTCTCAACCCTGGTCCTCTGGGCACACTATCTAGCCTGTTTTCCACGTCTCCCTATTCCACCTACAGATGAGGATCGTTATCACGCTTCTCCAGAGCTGGCTGATGAGCTGTCATTGGAAGCACCTGCATGTGGAATAGGGAGACATGGAAAACCGGCTGGATAATGTGCACCGATGACCAGGGTTGAGAAACACTGACCTTACAAAGCTGCGGTTTTGAATGCAGTGGAAAATTTGGGTGCACTTAACTTTTGTGCTGGTGCACCAAAGAAAAAAAAAGGTTGGCGCACGAGTGCAAAAACTTAGTCTAGAGCCCTGTTAGGTAGAGATAGACCAATGTTATTTTCAGAGCTGATACAGATGCTGAATATTAGTACCGGTAGTCATTTTGACAGAGACATTTTTCACTTTTTTGTTCTGGTGCTCAGGCTTAAAAGGGTTCTATTCAGCCTCTTATTAATTCTAAGCTATAAAAAATAAATAAATAAATACACTGACAGGAAGACTGAGTGGACATATTTTTGCAGGTATAAAGTATAGCAATAGCATCACAAATGACTGTCTCCCAATCCCAGCACACACCCAATAATTATTGGCTACCACATGTCCTGTTTGTGCAGACTTGCTTATTTTCTGAGTTAACTCCTTGTTTGGTTGGAATCTATACTCATTGATGTTTAAATGTGAGTCTAGTACATGTACAATACACATTATAAAACCAAGCAGTGTAGAATTGGATGCCCTTTGTATCGGTATCAACATTTTTCCCAAAGCAGAGCAGCCTGACAGTTTTTTTCCTGTATCCTATTGCATCTCAAATGATGGGAAAATGTGAGATGGTTGCAAATAAAACCTCTCCACCCAAGACTGTCATTACAAAACGGTCCTTGGTAGAGCTTCACGTGGTTAGCCATGAGCTCAGCACTGCTGCCAAAGGGAGTTTCATCCCCCCCCCCCCTTTTACCTTCTAGTACAGTACAAGACTGTTAAGATGAGTCAAATTCAATCCTGAAATATGATGAGCAAATAAATACATTCATGCTTTTTTATATAAAAAACTAAACAAATTTGACGACACGTCGACACAGAAATAATATCTTCAGTTTTTCAGTATAAAGTTTCCAAATATGAAATAATCACTGAAACATGTCAGTACTGTGTTTCTCACAGGGCCACCACAATGAGCGGCTCATAGGGCCATCACTTTAAAAGGCTTAATGTTCCTGACAATTCGTTAACCTGGTCTCGTTCACCGAACAGGTAGTTTTTTTCTTCTTCTTTTTTTTTTTATTAAAAAAAAAGTAATTAGAAGTGTCTACCATTTACTTAATCAGTATGTTGGCTAACAGTGATAGAAATATCCTTCATTATGGTTCAGTTACAGTTCCAGGCACCATAGATGTGAAAAGTACTCTCATTTTCTACTTGAGTAGAAGTACAATTACTTGTTACAAAAAAAGTAAAGAGAAGAAAACTTTGTTAAAAGTACTCATTCGAATATTTACTCAAGTAAAAGTAAAAAGTACAGGTTCTGAAGGGTACTTGCAGATTAAAAATAAAACGTTTTTTTTACCAGATGTTTCCTCCTCGTATCATATAATTTGAAGTTGGTTAAAGTTGAAAGATGGTCACTAAAAACACCCATAAAACTGGCACAGGTTTGGTTTCCAAACTGATGTGCCAATTCTTGGAAGTAGACTTTAACTGAAGTACAGAAACAAAAATACACTTTATGTGTAGTTACTATTTTCTCCTAAAAGGAGGTTAAGTAAACAATTGGGTTATGGCTGTGCATTCAGTAAACATGATTTGAAGTGCTCTGCACTGTTCTATAGTCATACTTGCTGCTCAGTGCCAATTGTATTTAGGCAAAGACTACGTGACGCCATGTGTGTTTGTGAGTCACACACATTTGCCTTGGGCCGTGAAAAAGCTGAACTTCTTGTATATGCTGACAGAGCTGAGCTAAAACAAAATACATATCCTATAATTTATAAGGTCTTGTCTCAATTATTGCAGAAGCTTGAGACCCGCAAGAACAACAGAACTGTCAGAATGTCACACACGAGAGGAAAAAAATGGAAAATAAATACCAGTGCTAAAATGTAAAAAGTAGACTCTTATATGATCAGTTAAGTACAAAGTATGGTTACTTCTAATCTCTGCCAGGTACTTTGTTCTTGTGCAAGTAAAATGTGCATGCTAGTGATGGCAGTTAGTCAGACAGTAAAGAGTTCCAAAGCAAGAAGTCTCCCAACCATTTCAGGTGAAACACAACACTGGTAGACACCTGTTAATAAGGGAAAAGGAACTTCTATTTTCTTGTTTGAGCAGTGTCAAGCATCTACTGTGGACTATATTATGCAGCTGTTACGGGCCAGACATTTATTTTTGGAAACCTACTGTCATATGTTAGTCACTGAGGCATGTGGGTTTGTTAGAGAGGAAGCCTGACCAACTGTGTTGCGAATGGAAGGAATCCTCTAACACAAAATAGAGCCATGGTATTTGCAAATAGGGAGGAGGGTGGTAAAACACACAATCGCTCGCATTCAGATACAGTCTCTGCTCTTACACAAGGAATGAGGCATTTCTTGTAGTTGGCCACTAGGTCTGCGCACAGGTCGGGGGATTTTGACCCACTCCTTTTTACAGAAACTCTAAATCTTTGAAAGTCTTCTGTTTAGTTGAGGTCTGGAGGTGGACTAGGATACTTCATTACCTTAATATGCTTCTTCTTGAGCCTCCTCTTTGTTGCTTTGGCAGTATGTTTTGAGTCATTGTCATATTTTATGATTCATCCAGGACCACATGTTCATTGCTTAAAGGAAAGGTTTTCATTCAAGATTTTCAATATTGGGCTTGTATCCTTTGCTGAAAAACAGCAACATTTCACAAACAGCCACGTTTGACTGGGGATGATCTCCTAACAATAATGATCTAATGCATCCGGTTTATATAGCACTTTTCTAGACACTCAGATGCTTTACAATGGAATGGATACATTATTCATGCACTCACACATTCACACTGTGGTGGCGGTAAGCTACTTAAGTAGCCACAGCTGCCCTGGGGCAGGCTGACGGAAAGCGTGGCTGCCAGTGTGCGCCTACGGCCCCCCCGACCACCACCAAACATTCGCACCTTCCATGCACCAGTGTGAGTAGCACTGGAGGCAACGTGTGTGACTTGACAGCAGCTACTTTCAGGGGTTTCGGAAACTCCTGACTGAACGGAGGATTGCTGTAACTCGGCACAGATTGCACAATAGTTCTGAAAAAGTCAGTTGATGTTTTCAACTATGTATTTATTGGTCAGACAATTTGGGTTTCAGAGCTTTTTTTGATCCGTTATTGGGTATATTCCATGGAGAAGGTGGGACTTCCGATTTCCTTGTTTTTACACATCAGCTTTGTTTCTGTTTCCTGTTTGCAACGTGTGGGCCACGTCCTAGTTGTTGCGCTTCCACGTTTGTGCCCCTCGGTTTCGCGTTCCCGTCAAGGTCTGTGTCTGTCTCAGTTGTCCAAAGCATTTCAGAGAGTTGAGACACCCTACGCGCTCCCGCTGATGGACGGGAGTGTGCGGTTGGGGGGCGCAGGGGTGGGGGGGCGAGTGTTGGAACGCGGCCATCAGTGGCCGGAAACGACGCTGATGTGAAAAGCCTGGAAGTCGGAAGTCCGTAGCATCCAGGGCCGGCCCTAGGTGATTTTGGTGAAAGTGTATATTGTAGCCCCCCCAGACAACTACAAGTAATACAAATAAATAGCATAAGTACAGTGCAATACAACTGTTTAGTGCAATTTGTGCTGACATTAACTACAAAATGTTTTCAAACTATGTACAGTATATTTGTGTAAGATACATATAAAAAGTAAGAAAAATAATTAGGTCAATGACTGACGCCTATTTTGTTAACAATTGACGGGAAACTTCGAAAAATTGATGACAATTAACGCTATTTTGATGTTTATTTTTATAGACAATTCTGATTGACTGACAAGCATGCCTCTACCCTGGGCCTATTTTTCCTCGCCTATTTTTCCTCGCCGCTTTCTTAATGCAGTACCTGAAGGCGTGGACCTTTTCTTTGTAGCGATTTTTGATGTATAGACAACAACATAAGCTTGCCATCCATCTATCAATAGCGCTACCACTCTGAGGTGATACGCGACCCCTCCCCCTACCTTTAACTGTAAACAGCAGCAACAGGTCAGATTCAGGGTGCCAGGTCGTGACCTCATATTTATTTGGACTAGAAGTCATAAAAAATAATTATTATATAAAATATATATGCGGTTTAATATAACATATATAAATAATGTAATGTAATAATGTAAAATAAATAAAATATATATGCTCTACAACATTTTGTAGCATCCTCGGAATAAAGGTAGTCTCTCCAACTGATGGTTAACAACTTTTATTAAACCTTCCTTTGTGTGAACTCACCATAAGAGCTACAATACAAATCAACAAAAATTGCCATTAATAACACAAAACGGTATGTTTTGTGTATCCTTTTACCGTATTTAAGCCATATACTAGGGTGACCATATTCCCATTTCCAAAAAAAGAGGACATTTGCCCCGGCCTTGAAATCGTGGTACCTGTCGCAGTTACACAGTGTACTTCACCTCCTATTAGTCACGCAACGCCAACCGGACATTTTCATGAATTTATAAACCCCCCGATCGCCCCAATATAGACTATCCTCCCAAAAGAGGACACATTTGGGCATTCTACCATATCCTATAAATGAATTGCCTTAAATTATTACCTTTCATAGCCTTGACAATCTCTTGAATACAATTTATATTGTAAATAAACATTTTAACATTGCCTATTGCCTTTATAAATACCTTCAAACAAAAATAAACCATACAGAAATACAGATTCTTAGTCAATAAAACAGAATCTTGAGCAATAGCATTGCTAAATATTTACCAAGGAGCGTTAGCATACTCCAGTGGACGAAAACGGTAACGTTTTACTATGCAGTGAATTACACAATGAACATGAACTATAGCAACATTAGTTAAACAATGAAACATTGCTCCAATACGAACCTCGTTCCCTGCTCAGGCAGGTGCTAAAAAAATCGTTCACTGAATTAGTTGTAAACGTTTTCTCTGATTTCCTGTGGCGCGCACACACGTCTTCTCTGCACTTGGAAGACGGCGCAACTAAGTACGTCGGTTACTTACGTCAGTTCCTACCGGTTGATCAGACAATTTCCTGTATCCTTCAAAATAAAAGTATCAACTATATTATAATAGCACAATAAAACAACGCAATACAAAAATGCAAAAACAAAAATAATAGCAGGGTCATTTACATATTTTATTTTAGAAAACCTGAGGGGGGAAAAGAAAAAATATATATATATTTTATTTTTTTAATTTGGCGACCGCCTAGTTTGCCAATGCCCTGGGCCGGCCCTGGTGGCATCTACCCCTTTACAGTGGGTTACTTGGAGCATCATAATAGGATGTATTACCTCATGGCATGGCAACAGGAGCATGAAGGCACATGGCTTGAGGCTGTATGTCTCAACATGCTTCATGTGTTTGTGGTAATTTGTTAATTAAATTGTGTATTAGGTCCTTCTTTCTCATTTGTCCTCTCTGTTGCTCAGTCAATTGGTCATTCAGCTCTTGTGTTTATGTATTCAAAATCCACTATTAGTGTTACACTGTTGTCTGCACCTCCCGGTAGTCAAGTGCTGTAAACATAGGTTTCCATGGAGATGCCTGCACCATGGCACCCAAGGTGCATGCTGGCTTGGTTGCGGGTTGTTTGTGTGTGTTTGTTGTTGTTTAAGGCGTGGTTGAATCCAACGTTCCAACATGGGTCACTTTCATTGTGTCTAACCCATCAAAGGAGATTAAAACCCAAGGATGCGCACTGTGCGGCAGAGTATGGTTTCAAAGTGCACATCTACACACAAGTGTGTGGGTGTGGTTTTAAGTCTGCCAAGGTAATCCAGCTCTTTACCAAAGAATTTGCTGTCTCCACTAAAGGGAATATAAATTTTTCTCTGATGTTTACCACAGTCACCCATTTTGTCAACAAAACGTCAGATGTCTGCCTCAGTACAATATGCACAAATTTAAGTACAAAGATATTGATGAATCACACATTTGTGTGTCACTACGCACCTTTTGGTAAACTGGTGCGTGCACACGATTCGTGAATGAGGCCCATTGTTTTTAGCTGCAAAGTACTAAACTATAGTCTTTTAGAAAATGTAAATTGATATATATATTAAAAAAAAAAGGTACGACACAATTTGGATGGAAACTGAAAAAAACAGAGGTCCAGACTCCAAGAAAACTGAAAAAATGAAGCGTTTATTCAAGCACCATGCTCATCGCACAAGCTTGACACAGAGGCTGCAGTTCCCCTTTAGGCCAGAGGTGGCAGTCATGGGTAAAAAAAAAAAAAAAGTGGCAATCTCTACAATGCGTATTTAATATACGTGAGTAGAATTTAGAAATATTGCAATTTTTGTTCTAATATTTTCAGACTATGACTAGCACGCGTGCACGTACTTTTGGGGACAATCAGTCACAGTTTTCGTATACGTACTGTACATGGCACCGAAATGGACCTATTGCACACCACTGTACAGTGCATGACCGGGTTGTGCTCGCCCGTCACCTCCGCAACACATTTTTTTTCCTTAAAAGGAAGAATATGAAGACTGAGATAGTTGGAAGTGCCATTTAAATTATGGCAATACTTGACGACGCCATACGGCATTTTTATAGCACAATAGATCAGGAAACAAATCCAAAATGTACAGTGCCATGTTTGTACTTGCAATACGTCACAGCGATGACGTGGAATGGACAAAAATGTCCAATATGACAGCATATAGGTTATGTCATTATTTTGATACTTTATCGGCTTACACCTTTATTTAAGGATTCAGGTGCCATTGATATTTGCACTTAAATGTTCATACACACTGTTTCACAGAATGAAGGAAAATTAACGTTGTCGTGTGTTCCTTTAACACAGGGGTACCAACAATTTTGTCCATGTGTGAATTTGCTCATGTAACGTTGATGTATGAATTGGGCTTCCAGAATTGTTGTTGCCTGGCTTTAAACAATCTATTTTCCCCTCTTTTGGTTAATTTGGTTTATGCTCAGTCTCGATCTGCATGGAGATCTTCTTCAAGGTGTCTTTCTGTATTTGTGAGACAAAAACATGGGACAGAGCACAGTCCCACTTATTCTATTCCTTCAAATACACCATATAAATGCAAAAATATGTATCATATTCATCACATCACTTGTATGCAAGATCATTTAAGAAAGGTAATAACGTCATGAATTTGGTGCGTGTCATCAAATTCCACAACACTTGTTATCTAATATTGTATCTAATGTTGAAATAATTGAAAAATACTTTCGTAATGTTTCAGTTGATATCTTACTTTGCCGTTAATGATTAACATAAGGTTAGAGTCCGCTTGTTTTGCCGTGTTCATACAGTCCTAGGTTTGTTTCTTCTTTTTGCTGAACAGGAATACCTTTACTGAAATGCAGTTGAAGCGCACGCACGCACGCACACACACATACACACACACACATTCTGTCTTGAGAGTGACAAATCCTTGGAACTGGATTTATAAACAGTGGAGAAGTCAACAATTGTGGAACATTTAATCTACACAAGGACTTCTGACGTAAGTGGGATGTTTTCCCTATTGTTATCTAGTGTTGAGAATGGGACGGAGTGTGTGGAGTTATACAATAGCATTGGTGCATTATTTCTGGCAAAACAGCTGGAAGTAAAGGTTTATGATTTTCAACAGCGCACTAAATTCAACAGCCACAAATATAATTTAGTTCATTCTACACTTTAAGATTACATTACCTACAGATTAAAACTGAACTGCTCAGAGATTGGCATCACAATTTTGGTGGATTTTATTAGTGTCTGATCAAATAATAGAATAAGTATTACCGATCATACGCTTTTTTTCCCCCTGTAGTTTATTATCTGAAAACATGTCTTGTCAGTGTAATAAACAGCTATCAATGCTTGGATCATCTTGACAATTTAGAAGATCATCTTGAGGATCATCTGAAAAATATCAGTTATCACGTGCAGTACAAGCCACTTGTATTTTCATTCGGCTACCTTCCCACCTTTGCTTCATTGTATCATTGTGCACATTCAAACCGTGAATAATCATTTCCCTTATCTCTTTATCGTGTTATCGTATTTTGTTCTATTTTTATTTTCGCAAGTCTTGGGATTCCCTGGGCTAACCTGGGACCTCGAGTAACGTATTTCGTGCAATATCATGTGGTATGGCAATAAAAATTCCTAGAAGGAATAAGAAAGAAATAACAAGATAGTGCACACTTTACATTACAGTAAGTAGAAAACAGTTGCGATTGCACTTTAGTAGAACTCATTTTTCACAGATTAGGAATAATCTATGCCTTTTAGTATTGCCTTTCTCTATGGGTTCCTAAAGCGTTTGTGTGTTAGTATTGGTTATTTAAAGAACTGTAACTCACAGAAATCGATGCTAATTCACCATTAGAATGTCATGTCAATGGGATTTTAAATGGACTTTGCCATTAGCATTGGCAATGATTTTAAAAGGAAGCATGTCTTGTATTTAAATATCCGATGTGTGTAATTCTTTTTGTAGTGTATTTATTTGTTTTTCAGTGAGCTCCAACTGGGTTAATTAAATTAAAGGTACTGTCAGGGATTTCTGTTGCTGTTTGTAAACACATTCAAAACTGACGCTTGAGGAAGCCGAGGACGGCGGCCAACCAGGCACAAATATTAAACCAGTTCACCAGTCAGGAGCGGGGGGTCACACAGCCGAATTTGCATTTCGTTGCTGCATTGTGAAAAACACTTATGTTCACTTTTGTCTTTTTTTTTTTTTACATTTTAATATTTTGGGGATGAAACTGAATGCAGACATCCCAAAAACCTAAAAAATGAAAGAAATGGATGTAAGTGACTTTCAAATAGCAGCAAGGATATGCAGACAAATCAAACACACGAGGAGGGTGGAGACCATTCCACCAACCAGGAGCAGGGGTTCACACAGCGACATTTACTTATGCTACTGGTAGTAGTTTGTCTCCGTAGCTTGGCTAGAGGGAAAACGTTGAGTCTACACACAGAAACGTCCAGGACAGGCCAAAACAAATCCATAGGACAGTACCTTTTTAAAGCACGCTCAGGGACGGCAGAATCACATACACGTCACAAGCTTGCTAAGCAAAAACCATGGTGCATTCAGGGTCCGTTCAGAACGTAGGAACTGACCACGTCATTCGATGCATTCCATCCATCCATCCATTTTCTTAACCGCTTGTCCTCACAAGGGTTGCGGGGGGCGCTGGAGCCTATCCCAGCTGGCAGTAGGCAGGGTACACCCTGAACTGTTTGCCAGCCAATCGCAGGGCACACAGAGACAAACAACCATTCACACTCACAATCACACCAAGGGACAATTTAGAGTGTTCAATTAACCTGACATGCATGTCTTTGTAATGTGGGAGGAAACCGGAGTACCCGGAGAATACCCACACAGGCGCGGGGAAAACATGCAAACTCCACCCAGGAAGGCCAAAGCCCGGACTCGATCTCACGTCCTCTGCATTCGGTGCATTCATCGTTTAAAATTTTGATTAATTGCCCTTCCCTCCTCTTGCATAGTTTTATTGAATTGATTGTGTTGCAAATATGCCATGGGACAAAAAATATACTATATGCTATTCATGAGTATGTTGTGTATGTTATCATCTTCTCCCTGTCTTTCTTTATGTTCCAGTAAGACTTGTTGTTGTGTTCCGTCAAGAATAAAACCGGAGTTGGGCACTTCTGTTAATCGTCAATTCCCGTCGATGACAATGCCCACATTCCTGCGTGTGCTTTTGCATATTCGGCGAATGCTTTATGACGCAAAGGCCCGCAGAAACTCATGGAATGAAAGGGACTGTATGTACTCACCCCGAGCGGCGGGCTTACACGTGCTTCAGTCTGTGTATTTATCCGAGGCTTCGTGTCATTGTGCACTTGCCGCAAGGCGGGCATCGTCAAAGGGACTTGCTAATTTATTAATGGAAGTGCCCAGCTTGGAATAAGACAATTTTGTATTTATCTATTTATTTATCATTTATTGTTGCGTAATGTGGATTGTGAAATGTTAATGACCTCTGAATCTGAATTTTCATTTATATTCTCTTTGTCACTCAGGAGGAGAATGAAGGCCCGGGCCCCACCTCCACCACCAGCCCCTCGTCACATTTTTCCAAACAGTGTACCTGATGCGGGTGGCACACTGGGCATGGAATCCAAAGAGAACATGATGAGGCCCACTGTGGATTTCGAGTTAACTCTACCACAGGGATACCAGGCATATGTAACTGAGGATGGGAGGTGAGAAGGACACACTCTTGACAGTTTAAAAAAAACATTTTTTTTTTTACATGAATTAAAACCGTTTTTATTTTAAATATTTTTAACTGAAAGCTGTAAAATATTGCATATGTACTATAAAAGAAGGTACAGTACTTTAAGATCACTTTGCTAATGCTTGCTGCTGTTCCTCCTTATGTTGTCTCCATTTGCAGTTACCAGTAAGAGACCATTGTCACTGTTTGCCCCTTTTGGGTTTCCATGCCAGTGGGGCCTTTTTAAGGGTCCTATTCCCAGTCTCAGCAGAGGGCTTTGTCCCTGAGAGTGAACAGATGGAAGCTGAGCTGTTAACTCTCTCTGATCCTAATGGGTTGTTCTCCTTTCAGGCAAAAAAAAACATTTATTTCACTCTGGTACAGAATAAGGCTTATATTGACCAAAGACTGTAACTGGGGTCTCTGTGAAATATTTCATGTTGCAATTATACTAGGACTTCATTTACAGTGCAATCTTAAAGTACCTGTGAAGTGAAATCATGGACGGGTGTTTCTAAATACATTCTACTGTACACGTTTGAAGATGACTGCTGGAAACATGCAAAGACTTGAGAAAGTCAAAGAATTGTGGAGATGTAGCATTAAACTGATTTCCGCCAACGGAGTCCAGTGGCACACACATCCGGCATGAGTTTCCCTTTCTCGTACTTGGAAGTAGAGCTGGGCGATATGGGGGGAAATCTTCTATCACGATAGAAGTCATTTTGTATCCTCATAAAATGCCAATATCTACACATTTTTAGTTTTCTATGAAAAAAATAAACACAGTGTGACTGCTTACATTTTCTCACTTACAAATGTAGTTATCAATCTAAATAAGAGGGATGGAAAAAAAAGTTTCAGACAGAAATTGATTACAAAACAAGTATTAGGAATATTACTAATCATTTTAAGAACATTTATTTTGCAGATCTCAAAAGTCAGGACTGAGGACTGTAATGTCACAAGTCACAGTAGTGATATGCGTTGAATATACTCCATCCATCCATTTTCTAAACTGTTTACAGCAGGGGTGTCAAACTTATTTTTGTCGCAGGCCACACTGTCATCACGGTTTCCCTCGGACGGACAATATGACGTTGATGTGCATATTGCATAATTGGAACGTATATACATACTGTATATATGTACACCAGCTCAGTGGACTAGTGGTAGGGTATCCGCCCAGAGAATGGGAGGTTGTGGGTTCAATCCCCGGCCGGGTCATACCAAAGACTATAAAAAATGGGACCCATTTGCCTCCCTGCTTGACACTCAGCAATAATGGGTTGGACCTGGGGGGGTTAGATCACCAAATGATTCCCGAGTGCGGCCCCTGCTGCTGCTGCTCACCGCTCCCTCAGGCTATGGGTCAAATGCGGAGAATGAATTTCGCCCCACTTAGGTGGGTGTGACAATCAATGGTACTTTTAACTTTAACTTTAATATACGCCGCTACGAAAAATAGGTATACATTTATTTATTTTTCTTCTCTGTGTGGCCCCATACCACGGACCACTGGTCTAAAACACTTGCTTTACGGTAAAAGCTATAAGCAGAGCTGCATGGAGTTTTGTTGGATGCTTGATGTGTCAATGTGGTGGTTGTAGGACATGGGGGCAATTTTTGTTTGCCGACTTATATGCTACACATATCCCCACACTAATTGACGAGTGAAGTGTAATTCAGCAGCGCGGTGATGAATTGACGACTCCACGAGTGAACATCCCACACAGTCAACAATCTGTGGTGTTATTGTTTGGGCTTGCGTGTGCTTCACAGTTGGCACTTGCTTTTTTGGACTGAGGGGCTCAGCCATTAGTCGTCATTTTCTCCACTGGACCAGCACTGCAGTATGTTGGGCTGGGTGACCAAGGGGGTGACAAATGCTTATTCATGAGCTGTCCCCATCTAAACGGCACCTTTCAGCTCGACAAAAAATAGGGTTTTAGCATTCTTGTTCTGTATTTTTGTAAAAGTATGTCACAGGCATGCATGTCAGTCAGTACACCTGGGAAGAGTTTTAAGTTGTGGGAAAAAAAAAAGATGTATCAGTAATCACTACAGTATTTTGAAATAGATGCTTCTTGCACGAGTGTCCCAGAAAAGGCCACAGACTGACTCTTGGGTTCTTTATTTTTGGATTGACAGATGCTAACAAAGGACATATCAGTTTCGCACGTATATCCGCACACACATAGACGTTTACTATAAGTACTGTTTCTGCATTTTTGCCTTTTTGTTACAGTTTAACATCCACCATTGAATTTGTTTTGAAATGGTTTTAAGTTACCGGTAATTAATTTGACATACTTTTGCACAAGGTACAAGCTATTTAAGGTGCATTCAAGCCGTACATTTGCTTTTATGCCACAGAAACTAAGAAATCCAAGTTCTTTCTATTGAATGGACATGCAATGTAACTGAAAATTATAGAACCAGGTGAAAGTGTACTTGTTTTGGTTGAAGTAAATGGTATATACTAGTACTAAAGCTAGATTGGCTTTGTAACCCAATCTTCACCTGTCATCTCTTCCGTGGTCCTTCCTTACTCCTCCCTCCATTACTCCTCACCACCCTCCTCTTGTCTCTCTTTCACTTTTCACACTTCTACCCCTCCCTACCTTCAACCCCCTTTTCCCCCCCATGCTCCCCACCCCACCCTCTCTCTCTCTCTCTATCAGTAAGCCGCTGATGGACTTGCTGGTTGACCTGTGTAGCCGCTACCATCTAAATCCAGCGCTGCACGTCCTGGAGCTGTTGTCGCCTGAGGGCCACTCTTTGGGGTTCAAGCCCAACCTGTTGCTGGGCTCCCTCAATGTGGCCTGTGTCCTCATCAAGGAGAAAGCCTGCGAAGAGAAAGTGGTGCGCAGACTGGCACCGCAAGTCCCCGAGGTGAATTAGTGTTGATAATTGTTGTGAGGGATTCCAAATGTGGGATGATGTCTAGTGTGTAAAATGACATGTTTGGTGTTTTTTCATGTGTTTTGAATGGCGTGTCATTTATTTTGATATACCGGTAATTCATCTGGCTTTTATAATAATAAACATGGTTATAGTGATGATTGTACAACAACATTTGGTTAGCTTTCTGCTATTACTGTGCATAGCTCGTTATGCTAAAGCCCTTGATTATTACATCTATCCCATATCCACCTTTTGCCCCTGATTACTGGCAGAAAGCAAGTCCTGTAGGACTCCATGGTAAGATTTTTTTTTGGCATGTTTTTTAATTATTCTTTATTTGTGTGATTTTCCCTATTACATCCTGCTCAGCTATTATGCTCACTCTTTCTATACTTTTTTGCTATTCCTCATCACCCACAGTTTGAATATTTTATGAGTGCCTTGCCTTTGGTTACCATGCATTATTTCTCTACCCCTCTCAGGACTCACTAGCTGCTCTCACTCCATGTGAACCTCTACTGGTTTAAGGCCAGAGACTGACTCTATTTCAGTCTTTCAAAAATAATACTGAAAAAGAATGTAGTTTTTCCTTGTACGGTAATTCATGTAGTAATTAACTGATACATGATCATAATTTTATTTTGTGTATGGACTGTATGTACACTACTAATGTGTATTTTATACTTTCATATTTTGTGTCATAATGATAGTTATACAAATAGTTTATTTCATCAAGCATACCAACATTTTTTTTCTGTGACAGTTGTTGCAGGATAGCTATTCAGCTACTGCACGTAGATTGTGCAGCTTTTTTTTACTCATTGACTATCAAGCCCAATCAATCTTGACCGGATTCTATTGTTAAATATTATTTATTATATAATATGTATGTCTTTTTATGTGCATTCTCCTCTCTCTATGTCAGAAAACAGTGCGTTTGATGGTGAATTATCACGGCACCCAGAAGGCAGTGGTACGGGTCAACCCATTGCTACCGCTCCAGGCCTTGATACCGGCTATCTGTGAAAAGTGCGAGTTTGACCCCTCATGCGTGCAGCTCCTTAAGGACCGCATCAGTCGCCAAAAGTTACCGCTGGATCAATCTTTAACACAGCTTGGAATCAAGGAGCTCTATGCTCATGGTCAAAGTCTAGGTAAATATTGACAACCCTGACTTTACTTAACTTTTTTTTTTTTGCCAATAAAGAATATCTTTGAGCTGCATCAGCACAATAATTCTGTATACAGATCTGGACTTCAATCATAATTTATTCAAGTGACTCCTTTGGGTGATGTCAAACCCAGCACCAAATTTAAATGCTATGCTTTGAGAACCTAAATAAACCAATAAATTAAGATAACTCTTTATTGAGCCCCATGCAATAACTAGATAAATGTATTGATTTGCCACTGAAGTTGAATCCAGCTAATTGTTTTTTTTATTCATTTGTTTTTCCTAGTGCTGCAGCCTAAAATGACTTCGTCCACTTCATCTCTAAGCCATTCAGGTATCAGTCTACCATAACTGTGGCTGTTAATATCCGAACAAAATGCTGCTTGCTCATCAACCTGGCTTTTTTCTTTAGTGCAGACTGGCAGTGTTTTCCAACCTTTATTGAGCCAAAGTACCCATTTTACATTTGGTTAATCTCACGGCCAACCACAAAACAAAGATGATCGAATGGCAATAGGTGAATACTATGCTCATTGTACCAGCTGCCATATAATGGAAGAACACTTATTATTATGCCTGTCACTATTCATTGCTCACAAAGATCGATGAACAAAAGGATTTGTGATCAGTAAATAATTTATGCACAAATAACCCCTGATGAACACTTATTTCATGGCACCCTGGTTGGAAATCACTGGAGTTGTGAATGTTGGTTACCATTTTAACTGACTTACAATGAAAATGACATTTCCCGTTCACATCTCACTTTGGAAGAATGTACAAATTTGGTATAAGCGTTAGTTATCCACCATATTGCGTTTTTCAGGGATAGTGTGCTAAGAAACCTTTAGAAATAATGAACCTTTAGCGCCCTCTGCTGATCAAAATGTTGCAACGTAGCTTTGCTCGTCAGTCTGTTTTTAGTTATTCCAGTTTAAATTGGAAGAACAATATCAATCAACATGTTTATTCAGACTAATCTCGCCTGTATTAATTCAGATTGATTGAATAATAATTATTATAATAGTTATCTGACTTAAGGCTTCTCAGGATCACCCTGGTGTCAATTGATATTTGATGTTGTCGTTATGGTGTCTTTGTTTTCACAGACACCATCTACTCCAGCACTAACAGTTTGGACAGGGGTGCTAGGAAAGGCCTTTTGGGTTTTTTCCAGCTTGGCAGGAGGAGATCCAAGGTAAGACTGAACAGCGAGTTATTATTAAAAAAATAATAATAATTTTTTAAAATTATACTAACTCATAGAGTATATCTTGGCCGGGTAATGGCATGGCTTGAATGCAGAATTTTGCATGTTTTCTGTGTATTCCTTTGCAGGGAGAGACCACATCTTTAGGCATGGATGACGCTAATGATAAAATAATCCAAAATGAAGACCAAAGATCCGTAAGTGTTGCTTAGATGTAAACATTCTATAGTTTGTATACTTCAGGTCACCGGAACCAATTTGCAGGCATGTTCACCGACTGCACATGATTAAGATCGCATTGTGCAAAGTAGATGCTCATTCATTCATAACAAAGATAAAATGTACATAAACAGACGTCACACGCCATATAACAATGGGGTGGAGCCATCTATGAAGAAAGTACAATACAATTGAAATGCTCAATTGAAAGTTTATTAAAAGTGGTTTGTGGTTGGCACTAGTCAGGCACAGACCATTCATTATTGATTCTGATCACGCTTAAGAGTACACACTGAATATGTGAATGATTTTCACGGGTTTGCTGGTGTTTTCTGTTAAACGGCCTGCTGACAGACAACCATGTAAAAGTTTCCTGTGAGGAAGAAATTGTCGTTAAGAAAAACGATTGGAAATGGGACCTGTGTGCCCCTGTGTAAGGCTAAGAAGGCTTTTCAAAGAGGATGCCATTCAATAAAACACAAACATGCATTATCTCGGTGTCCTGTAGAGGGCAGAAAATAGCTACAAAGTATACCTCCAGGAGCTTCAGTGTTTGCTGTCAAGAGTGTCATTGTGTAATGTCAGACATGCTTGAAAGAGGTATTGTAGTTTTGCAGACAATTAAAAATGTGGGTTTAACATCACTTTATTTTGTCATCAGCATATCTTTTTGAATATCTAGAAATAACAATAGTAAACAAATGGCTTATGGGTGATTTGTTTGTCAGTTGTTACATACCTTGCAATATTTAGTGAATTTATCAAAGTTATCACTTTTTATCACACTTCGGTGATCGAGTGGCCTTTGATGCACATATCTGTTTCTGACCACATACATTTTTGTGCATGCATGCATGCTTGCACACACTCAGACTTATCAGCAAGGCATCATGTTACTTGAGCTGGCCTACATCACCACTAAAAGCCCATCATCTTATCTATAATTGTTCATTAGGGGGTAAGCCATGTAACCGTGTTTGTGCTTGTTTGTGTGTGGTCTTAAAACTCTCAAATAGCCTGGTGCTGAAAACGATTGTAGATATTCTCAGACAAAAAAATGCTGTGATCCTGATCATGACTAAAACATCGAACAGCCAACATTCAAATTTGTCTCATCACTCCAGCTGACACGGCTTGCCTGCAGTTGCCCTTTCCAAAGGGTTAGTGGCTGGCTCCAATACAGCAACTTGTTTTCGGTTATACCAGAGGGTTGAATTTAGTTGCACCTGAGCATTTAGAGGTTGGATTCTTCACAAGTGCAGGGGCACATGTTTTCAACTCTTCCTCTTGACACATTTCCGATTGTTTACCGCAGAGTTAGGAAGTAGAGAGCAGGTGAAAAAGTCAGACAGAGTTCATATCACTTTGAACAATATGTTTATGGTGAGGTGGGAACATTCTTCTTTTTTAGGGGTCCAAATGGAAGTTGCATCAAGGTTTCACTTGTATTATTTATTTTTGTTCTTTCAGGCTCCGTTTGACACGCGCGCGCACGCGCACACACACACACACACACACACACACCTCCAAGTTCTTTTCTCTTTCTCTGTCAATCAGACAGCACAGTGAGCAAGATTCATAATTTACATCTTTCCTGGACTTTGTTCTTATTCAAAGAATTTAAGATGTGTCAGTGCGGCTCTGTCAGCACTGAAATTCACATTCTGATGAAACCTGCCAACATAAATGAAAATGTAGACACATCTTAATAATCGTCTCACCTGTGAGTCGTTCAAGGCCACATGATGTTTATCTACAGATATATACTTTAATAAACTTAAACAAATAAGATGTGTTGTGCACATTTTAAATAGTAGATAGGGTCTAGACAGAGCTTGTTGCATGAGACAAAAACTACCTGGTGAATAATTTGTCTGCACTTTCAGACTTTGCCCAATAAACGAATACATAATAAATGCAGAATGCACATTTGTCAGTGAGAATTAGACTCAACATGATTCAATTTTTTTTTTAACAAGTGTCTTGTCTTAACTTTAGTTAGTTCTGATTCATTTTAATGGCAGAACTTAAATGCTCCTTATCTGACACTAATTTTGTATGCACTGTATTCCAAATTATGAACTCATTCAATGCCAGCCATTTTGCACTTATCAGAACCCGAGAGTGCCAATGATTTTAGAGCATTTTGACTCACTGAATATTGTGTTCAATGATTATTTTTTGCCCAAAAGGCCACTTGAAACAATTGCTTAGTTGACCATTGCATTGTCTTTGCATTTATTCAAAAAGATGGCACTGTCTTCTTTGGATGCGTTTTTGGTTATTTGGACATTTGATTTGACACCCTTTTTATATTCCTACCGTAGGTACTATCGACAGTCCAAGCTGTTCCCAACAAAGAGGATCAACCAAGTACCTTGGGCCAGTCGCATTCAGTCATGAATGCTTTCAAGACGTCACCAAAGTGTGACACCAAGAAGAGGAGGGCACCAGCACCACCTCCAGGGGCCGTGACCTCCTCAATGGCACACTGTAATTCGGAGAGTTATCAGGTGAGTAGTGGGGAAGTAAATGTAAAAACGATTTCCCCAAAATGACACTCTGTCAAAATGTTGAGCCTGGTTGGAATGGCCACTCTAGCCTGAGTACAACGCACCAAGAATTTAGAAAATCGGACGATGGGTTGCGGAGAAATTGTGTTGTTATTGAAGAGCAAAACTTTTATCCTGAGGGAGTTCTTCCTTTCCAATGACCTGGATTTCCTCTGTCTAAGAGAAAGTTGGACTGGCGCTGGTGAATTGAATTGTTGACTGTGCCTACTTTGTCTCCCTGAGAATTTTATGGCCGTGTTGGAAGGACAGCGATTATTTTAAATAACAATTTTAAATGTAAACGGTGTACATTATAATTCCTACATCGATCACCAGCTTAGAAATCACCTTCTCTGTGTGGTGTGCACAGTCATTTACCGACCTTCCATGAATGACACTTTAAACATTTTTGCCGAAATCATGTCAGAGTATGATCATATCCTATTTATGGGAGATTTTAATATTCATGTGTGCTGCCCTGATAAACCATTGGGGTTCTCAAACCTTCTTGACTCCTTAAACTTGGTGCAGTGTGTGATTGGCTCGACACATGAACAAGGACCTACTTGAGACCTTATTCTTGCTTATGTGATTTCTGATCCTATGGCTGTGCGTGTGGCTCGTTGTTTCCTGTTCTGCAGTTAAATTTGCCGCTCCTTAGTGGTGCCGTCGGATTTTTAACCTTCTCACTGCTTGTCGATTCTCTGAAGCTTTTGATGAGTTTTGTGCTTCCTCCTCAAACACAGAGGAACTCAGCTCTTGGTTCCACTTAGGGTGCAGTACTATTCTGGATTCAGTGGCTCCATTTAAAAACTGTGCCGTTAAAAGTCAGACCAGGCCAACCCTGATTTAATGACCAAATTCGCGCAGCTAAACAGGACTGCTGCAAAGCTGAACAAAGGTGACTCAGACTCAGATTTATTGTCATTCAGCAAACATAACATCCCAGATGTTGTCACTGAACAAAATGTCAAAAATGCACAGCCCGAAATAAAAACGGAATAAAAAACTATACAGTAAATAAAAAAAATAAGGATAAAAAAAATAAAACCTTAAATTCAAAATAACAATACAATTTACACTTTCGGGAGACTTTTAACTCATTATATATCGGACTTGTCCTTTTCATTTCCTATTTAACAGTCTTATGGCGGTTGGATAAAAACTCTTAAAGAATCTAGCACCTCAAACTCCGATACCGTTTTCCTGATGGCAGAAGGGAAAACAGTTTATTAAAGGGGTGTGAAATGTCTTCTGTGATACCAACAAGCCCTGGAAAAGCTTCACTGCTCTGCCAGTTCATTCATAGTTGGCAGCGTGGTACCAATGATCTTTTGTGCCGCCTTAACAACTCTCCCCAGGGCCTTCCTGTCCATGAGGCTGCTGCTCTCGTACCATAGGGAGATGCTGCTGGTTAGCACAGACTTGATTCTTCCTCTGTAGAAGGAGGTGAGGACTGCTAGGCTAAGGTGGGCTCTCTTTAGCCGACGGAGAAAATGCAGGCGTTGATTTGCCTTTTTAACCAGAGATATGTGTACGGACCAGGTCATGTTGTCGGAGACATGAACTCCCAAGAATTTTGATGTTTTTACTATTTCAACTGCAGTGTCTGTAATGTAAATGGGTGTGTAAGTAGGGTGTTTCCTCCTTGTGGAAGCATGATAAGCTGCAGGTTTCTTGGCAAATTTTAAAGGACTGCTGTTGTTTCTTCCATAGCACCGTTAAATAAATATAAATATATTCAAACCATTTTTGGATTGATCTGTAAATAAATAATTGCACCTGGAATGCCTTTTTCATCGGGAAATCATATACCGCTCCGCAAGTCTTGTTGTGACATCAGCAAAGGAACTCGGGACAATTAGTACATTCTAAACACTTTAATTTATGTCACTTGTAAAGTCATAAAACGGCGATCAATCGTCACCAAAATCTATGTGGACATCTCTACTTACTGTATCCCCACTTCAATTTTGACACAATTACGATTAGCTTCACAATGCACTCGCAAGAGAATGAGGAAATGGCTTATCTTAGTTTCTCTCGCGGCGCCGGGTCTGCCCCCCCCCCCCCTCCCCCCAAGAGAGCTCAGTATTGTTCATTTGGTAATTTTACCGATTTGACATGTCATCATCATTGCTCTCTCTTTTTGTTGTTGTTGTATGTGCATGTGCGTGTGTATGTGTGTGCGTGCGTGTGTGTGTGTACTCATTAGTTCACCTAAAACCTATTAAAATCCCATACCGTTCACCTAAACCGAATACTTCAGAATCCAGCTAGAGTCGTGAGGTTGTCAGGAGACCCGAGGAAGGATCAAAGAAAAGAAAGGAAAGTGAAATCCAGCACCGACCAGACATTACCTACTACCCACCGGGTTACCAACCAGAGTCTTTCACCAACCCCAGAAACATCTAAATTCCAACAAATTAGGGAGACCTCAAGAGACCAAAGGAGAGACTGAGGAAAGGAAGGAAGGATAGATGAAGCAGAGTGAGATCCACAGACATCAGCCTCCACGATTCATGTTTTTTTTCTTAATGCCAAGTCCAGAACTATTACGTAAGTACAATGTTCAGCTACTTAAAGGGTCCCTCCCTTTTAAGTGATTGGACTGAGATGCTATAAATCATTGTCAGGAGCATTCATATAGACCTTATTGTCTAAAATGTGTCAGCTCTCATAAATGTGGTCGTTTGTACATGTCTTTTTTGCATTATGTGCTTAACACAGCCTTTAAGTTGGCTGGGTTGCATCTTACGGCACTGACCTGTGTCATTGCAAAAGCAACATCTCCCTACTGTCTCATTAACTTTGGTATCCTGGGAAATGATGTTTAGCAACAGAGGTCCTAGTTGCCTTCTGCTGAAAGCTTTTTTTTTTTTTTTTTGAATATACATAAACAATGTTTTTGGTGTGAATGATCTTAGTCCTAGTCAGTCTGCTTCCTGATCACTGAAAAACAAGTGAAATGTGAAGGTAAAAACTGCCCGTTCAGGTTGACAGAATAAAGAGCAAAGGAGGATGAACACTCATTACTATGTAATTCATGTGCAGCAACCTTGAGATTGTGGCTGTGAGTTCAGACACTGGGAATGTAGTTCAAACAACCTTGTCACCAATCTGCCATAGATGTAGTGTTTATTTGTGGTGCCGGCCTTGAAACTAAGTATCTTGGTTTTGCATGTTTATTTGTCATTGTCATACACTTTGACATCAATTGCTCTTTATGTAGTCAGATTGGGAGTGATGAAACACCACAGTTGATATGGAGGTCAGCCTCAGAGAATGAATTCGTAAAGTCACCTCAGGACTTGTTGACACCGTATTGCTTTTAATACCTTGTCTGAACTGTTACCCCGTCTGACACAGTCTCATGGATATTCATAGCCGTTCATGCATAGCCAGGTCGTGCTGAAGTACACATTTTTCTGAGCTTGAACAAAATGTTTATGCAATTTACACCAAATTGAAGTATGTTTTGGAACACTTGAGGTCAGAAAAAAACACAACCAAAAGTGATGGGCTTTCAGCTGTGCATTTCTGCCTCTTTGGAGTGTTCTGCTTTACTGCACCATAACAGTAGGTGCATCTTGTATACATTTATTTGTCCTCCTATATGTTGTTTGTGGAGATAAAAGAATAAGAGAGTGTCTTTAGGAACAGGAAAATAATGCACCATAAAGTCTCAAGGATTTTCATGCAGGTACACAATGTCTACGGTGCAACATAAGAATTGCATACGCTTTGTATTTGCCACAAGTCATACAGCATGGAATCTGGCTGTCATGCCCTCACCCTGCAGAAGGACTAACATGATAAAAGTTCACATTAATATAAGAGCATAGCGTAATGGGGAAACAAATGATGTAACTGATGGGACTTACTGTATTTTCTAAAAAATAAAAACAGATGTCATCTATTAACCTTTTTGAAACTGTAATTTTACAAGTGACATTTCAGCATTGTTCACTGTCTTCCAAGTCTTAACTTTAATCACACTGCCTTAGCTTAAATTTATATGACTATGTAACTTAAACACAAAAAAAAATATTTAATTTGCGTTATTTATTATTTTCATCTTTAAGATGGGACTACCAAAATGTCAGGAAAACAGAACTTTATTTGAGGTTAAGCAGAGGCACTCTGGTGATGTCTCCCCTTTTAACTTGAATGTGATTTGTTAAATCTGAACACAGCTGCATCCCAAGCTATAAGTGGGTGTGTAAATTTGTGCATCCACATCAACTCAGTTATGTATTCATTTATTTATTTGTTTATTTCCCTCAAAGGATTTTCCACTTTTTTTATTGAATTGTATGTTTTGAAATAAATTATTTTGGTTTATTTTTTAATATGATCAAACTCTGACATGTAATTTTATTGTGATATACACACTTGGCATGTGAACAGTGGTGTGTAGACTTATACATCCACTGTACTCTTAAGACATGGAGTAGCTGACTACAATCGTCCTAATCGACATGTTTCCTCGTTTGAAAACTATAATGCTGCATTGCTGCTTATATACACTAATATTCTATAACTGGCTATATGCTGCATTTATCTTGTGTCAGCTGAGCCCAAAAGTGTTTTTTTTTTTAATCACCTCTTCTGGGTAATAATAATGCAACAATAAAGATGGCCCTGTACGAGCAAAGGTCGATACATTTGAATTCTTTGCCTGCTAACATTTGTTTCATCTGCATGCGACTTTCTTGCTTATCTGTGTAGCTCCTTGATTGATTTAGCTGGCTGTCTTCCTTCCGGATGTCTCTGTTGAGAAATACATTTTGAAGAGCACAGGGAGGCTTGTTTTTCTTAACCATCAGTCAATTCAATAACGGTCTTGAACAGCATTTGTCTTTAATCTCCATTAATGCTCAGCTCTGGCTCAATCCCCAGATGTGTGTTCTTCCTTCTTGTACAGCAGTGGTCCTGCTTTTGTTTCTCTCTGAACTTTTTTTTCCCTCTCTTTTGTTTGCTCACCATAATTCATTTTTCCACATTTATTTTTCTTTTGATAATTCCTTGCCATGCATTTCCATCACCAACAAGCCGAAAAAAAAATAAGGGGTTCCCAGTTTGCGCCATAGGTTTAATCGCAGCCACATTTAAATGAACGCACCATTAGACAGCCAATTCAGCTACGTGAACAGGAAATGATTTCATTCATCCAATGCACAGATCATCTGTTATATAAGTGGGCTGGAGGGTTTAATTCACACACGAGTCATTCATTCTACAGAATAGCTCGTGGATGTGTGTGCCTTCAATAAGAAACCGAGGTGGACTGGCTGCGCATACTCAGTAGTGACTTCACGTTTCCCCAGCCTGCAATACATGTATCTAAATCATTAATTTTTGTGGGTAACACGTGCAATAATTGTTCTAAAGTGTATAATTTATTTGTTCCCACTTGTCAGACAAGTACCTCAATGTCGGTATCTGAGATTTTCTCTGCCCTCTGCCATGATTTTGGAAATACATGTACATACTCTTGTTTCACATTCCATATAAGCGCTGTCATGTTGCCCTAGTACAAAGCCCCTCACCCATCAATAGTGCCTCAAAACAAGTGATGAATGGTCACGCCACCAGGTTGAAGCCTCCATGGGTGGTCCAATCTGATCAACATGCTCCAACATGGGGCCCTTTGCTTCTCAAACCATAGAGTGGAAAATTTAATAGACACGCCAAACTGTCCTGTCAGGGCCCTCTAATCACTTTTGCATAAAGGCGCATTCCCTTTTCTAACCCGCCCATGTTCTCATGTGTTGTTCCTGAGTTACTGTTAAATGAGGATCATACTGAGCAAAAGGGGGGACATGCAAATGAAATATAAAATCGTCATTTTAGGTGTTTCTGCAATCTCAATGCTGTGACCTACACACTACACTACACACATTTGTCTCCATTGGAAAGTCAGTCATCCAATTCTGCTTCAACTTTGACCCACATCGACTGGTATGTGACAGTATTCGTGTATGTATGAATGCAAGTGAGGCAGAGGAGTGGGGAACCATGAAGGGAGAAAGACAACCAGTCGGGGGGCATTTAGATTTACATAGCATGCCATGCAGTGAGTTCTTTGAGTTCACGGGTGAACATAGTCTTGCTGACAAGTGAGTTCTTTGAGTTCACGGGTGAACATAGTCTCCGTTTCACATTGACCTACCTCGTCTTGTCCTGCTGAATGATGAAACGCTACATGCAGCTCCAGGCATGTTGTCAGGGTTGAATTCAGCAATAATTGGGTTTTCTTAGAAAGGCATATGCTGTTGGAACATGCCTTTAGTGCTTGACATTGATTCATAGATAATTGACTTCACCAACCAGTCCTTCAACCCTCCTCCTCTCCGCCATAGCTTTGATTTAAAAAGCAAGTACGAACAGCATGTTGTGTACCACAGTTGCATGTCACCTGATATCATTTTACCTTTTTGCTGTCACTACATTGGTCCTTTCTAGTGATTTCTGCTCAAGACAGATCTAACAAAAAACATTTAAATGTTTGTTTTGTTTGCGCTTTTACGTAATCTAGCTTTTATCCCAGCCGTTAACCCTAACTGTCAGTTTGGCCTGTCAATTCACCCCGACTCTGATCAATGGTTCAACATTAAAATATTGTCATTTAGCAGGAGTGCATTACATATCAGCCATGCTCTATGTCTCCTACCATAAATATGATACGTCACAGTCATAGAATGAATGATAGCGATGCAAATAAATACTTCATCTATTTAATTGTATTACTGACAGACATCATAATGTTTGTTGTTGGGAAATTTAAGAGGAATGTTGGCATTGTCAATTGAACACTCAGACGCTTGCCAAAACTCCACTTGGATTTAATTACTTGATATGACTGTGTCATTTCACAGACTGATTTATGGTTTTGCGTGCACGCACGCGCACACACAGTGCACAGTGGCACTTGGGAGGGCAAATGCACCAAAATAAACTGTTTCCATCATCAGAGCATTATAGTAGATGTGGACTGTATATTCAATTGTTGTGAACTGATGTCTGCTGCATATTTTGCTATTGTCAGTACAGGGGAGGGAAAAAAACAAACAACTTCCGTTCCAACAATTTTGATTCACAGCCAGCATGAAAGGATTCACTGTGTTTTTCCTTTTACGGCTTTTTGCGCCAATGGAAACATAAGAGGACAATCCACAGAAGTCATCGAAGTTGATCATTTGTTGGCCAAATGCTGTTCACTTTCATTGCCATGATATTTGGGGATGATCGACAGTCGCAATGTATATGGTTGGTTTTAATTAAGCTATGTTTACCACTGTCACTCATTTTCTATCATTCCTGTTTACTTGTGTGTGTGGGGTTTTTTTTGTGTGTTTTTTTACATTAGTGTGAGCTGGTATACTTCTTCTTATACTTGTAGGACTCTAAATTATTTAAAACATTGTATGTATAGTATACACATAAGTTAGACTAAGGTTTTATTATTATAGCAGGTTGGACTCTGGAATAAAGTATTCCACATACTGTATAGTTGATCTCAATGTTGTTGTTTTCAAATAGAAGTTCAACCAGCACTTTAAGGTACCACTTCAATTTATTTTATCCTCTCTTTCCTTTTTTCACTGTTTTCCATCAGATGGGCTCTGGCTCAGAAAGCCAGCATAGGAAAAGAAAGGCTCCAGCCCCTCCTTCGGACGCAGATTCCATCACCCCACATCCTAACTGTGCATCTGCTTCTTCTACTCCCACCCCTGATAGCCCAGCAAGTGACAAACATTCTCCAGCCTTCCGCACAAAAATAACCCAGTCAAGTCCAATCTCTTCCACCACTGTCAAAACAACAGTGAAGCCACAATCCCTGGAGATGAAGGGTCAACCTCCATCTACTGTCACGGTTGTACCAATCAGTGCCTCCCCAACTCCGAGCAGCAGCACTGCCGGCAGCCAAGTTCTTCAGGACTCTAGCTCTGAACTCAGCCACAGCCCGGACTCCGATCTTGACACAGATGACACCGCTTCCCATTATAGTACCCTCACCAGTAGTACTTCAGGAACGGCAAGCAGATCAGTGCGCACGAAACCCCCTACTGATCGTCCCAGCACAAAACTGAAGGAATTGGATAAGGTTAGCAGTAGGATGGGTAAACTGGAAAGTGGGCCTGCTTTAACTGGGCTATCCTGGACAGAGGATGACGTTGACAACAACAGACACAGCAAAATGGGTAAATATGAACACAGCACAGCACAGTCGGGAATTAACAACTTGAAGATGCAAAATGGAGATTTCGTGGGGTCACTATCAAAATTTAGCTTTAAATAATGATTAATCTGGTCATTTCCAATTTACTTTAACGTCCTGCCTGCCAAATACGGTCTATTCTAAACCATTCTAGAATTCTACCACTGCCCACCTGGTGCTGTAAACGAACCAACAGAATACTTTGCTGCAGTCAGGTCCAACAGAACAAGACACAGTCTCCAGTGTCATTAGCCAGGAGGGTATCTTTAAAAAATTGTAAAAGGGCTGACTTAAAACTTGGCTGGAAAACCTGCTTTAACTAATTTGCTCCCAAAAACGTATAAACACGTTCTATTTTAAATATTGCCATGGTCCCAAAAGCGTATTTATGTTTTTTAATTTATTTTTTTTAAATGCTAGAGCATACAGAAGGCTTTGATGCAGCCTCTGACCTGAAGAGGTAGCTTAAAGCAGTGGTAGTTATTACAAAAAAATGCCAGCATGTGGCAGCAGAGTATAAGAGATCAGCCAGGGCCATGTTGCAACAAGCTCTTTTCCCCAGTGTTTTCAACAGGTTTGTGAAAAATGAGGAAACTTAGCTATATTCTAATTCTAATTGCTGCAAAACGAAAATATAAAAAATATAAAATATATTTTGAATTAATTAATGAAAGAAGAGATTCTAATCTTTCTTTTGGTATATCCATGTTTTTATAGTAATAGAACACAATATTCTGTAGGCCTTGCAGAATCAATCAAAATCCAGTAAAAGAGCCGGGAGCAAAGGGGTTGCTTTAGTGAAAATGGCTGGCAGTGAATGAGTTAAGTTGTTTTCATCTTAAAAAGATTTAAACTAAATGTGTACTTTTTTTTCCAGACAATATTAATAATTTAAAAAAAGGCAGCTTTTAAATGGGTCTAAAATTTGGCAGCACACCTTAATCAAGACCAGGTTTCTTAAGCAGGGGTTGCACCACAGTATTTTTTAAAATATTAGGAAACTACACCAGAATGCAGACTTCTGTTGATAATGGCCAAAATCTATTGACCAATACTATTGCAGTATTTTAGGGGAAGATCGTATGCAAGTAGGCTGAGGGAAGAGGGTGGGTGGGAATAGAGTACACGTGGATTGTGATGGTTAGCCTGAGTAGGGGTTGACAAATGTTCTCCTTTGGCCTTTTTGACGGTGCTCTGGGTACAGCGCCAGTAGTCTTTTTTTGAAAAAACAAAACCCTGCAACTTGTCTTCATCTCACCTACGTTCAGGTTCTTTGCAGCCACCGAATCCAGTATAGTGCGCCAGCATGAGTGGAACCAAGAGCTGAGTTCTTTTGTTTGAGGAGGGAACACAAAGCTCAGCAAAAGCTTCAGAGAACCCAACAACACTGAAAGGGTTAAAAATCTGACGGCTCCATTTATGAGCAACAGATTTAACTGCAGCTCAGATGGGAAAAAAATGTATCAAAGAGCACAGCCATCCATTCAAACGGTTTATCCTCACTAAGGTTACTATATGATCAGGACTCACATTGTCCAAGGCTTTCAAATTTGACACCGGTAGATCATAAGCAAGAATAAGGTGAATGAAACTGCAAATGTTTGCTCCTCAGAGCTGCCACGTTGCATCAGCATTTTAAAACTGCAAGAATTCTAACCTGGTCAAGTATTGTTTCATGGTTCAAGTAACAAGTGGAGCCGGTTATCTTATTTTTGAAACGCTATTGTTCTTTAACTCTTGCGCTCTCTTATCAATCCTTTCTTTTCATCCCACTTTTCCTCTCTGCCTCTCTCGCCCATAAGCATGCAGCCGCTCACATAATCCTTCAAAGCTGGCAGTTGCCAAGACAAACACATCCATCACAGATCTAAACAACTTGAACCACAGCAAGCCCTTCTATTGATCAGATCTTTTTTCATAGCAGAGTGAAACTGCAGCAGAGGGCTGTCACGTGGGACAGAGGCACAGATAATATAGTAGACCTTAGGAAAGGGCGAGGTAGGTGAGGATGAGGGAGTTCAAAGATGGGAGCAAGGAAGATTTAGGTAGGATGAATACAGTATAAGTGAGGTAGAATCAGGTCTGAAGCAGTTTCAAAGAGATGCTCAACAAGAGGATAAAAGTAAGAAAGGTAATGCATAATGGAGTTATTAATCTGGAATGGAACAAACAGCATGAAAATCGGTATTAAATCTGTACACCTCGGGTCCCGTGTTTTCTGCCGACAAATGTATTCTCTGGGTTTTCGGTCTCTCGTGAGACGCTACACGTGATCCCAAGCATATGCTGTATAACACCATGTCTTAACTGCAAGTGGCCAGCAAAGTTGGTATCTTGCTGGTAGTGTGAGAAACGCAATTACCGGTAGTTACATTAAATGTAATTTCACTGTCATACCTATTTAATGAAAGATGGTTTAAATTTGTAAGAAGTGCTCATATAAATGTTGTAAAACATGCCTCGAGAGTATTTAAATAGGGTATTTTCATATTGTGAATTTTACTTCTTGGGGCCAGGTTTGAAACTTAACCCCCACGTAGGAGACAATTATGTCCAAAGAAATATGTGAGAAATACATAAATATGTGAGCAAACATTTGAGTTTCTTTCCACATGGCATACTATACAATACTGCATAAAGTGTTGAACGAAAGTTCATAAAACTCAATGTATTCAACTCAACCTAGTTTATTTGGCCTGATTCTGGTGGTTTTTGAACGGCAGGACAAAACCCGACTAAACACACTGCAAACGAGCCTTCATATGGCAACCCCAGCTGCCAATAGTTGCACAGCTGCATAATGTAAAGCTTGGCTAAAAAGTGTATGTGACAGTTACCTCAGTCAGGAAATTTACTGTGGTGACAAACAGTAAAGTAAATTACTTTAGGTAGAGATGCGAGCGTTTTCCCTTTGGATTTTGATCGGGGGTGGGGGAATATTCATTGCTGTATATTTATGTTGCATAAATCTATATTCAGTTTGAGGAACATAGCTGTAGTGATGCCCAATTCCAACCTCAGCCTGGTGCCTAGCTCTTATTGTGTTTATGCTTTTGTTTTAATTGCTCATAAAAATAAAAATAAACATTCAGGTGAAACTTGCAGTTGGCTACTATTGTAGACCGAATCAATGGTAAAATGGAGAAATACCAGTGTTTTGAGGCTAATAGCTCATAGCAACATATGTATTGAAAAGGGGTGAAAATGTACAAAATGATGTAGTTCACTTTTTTCTAGTTTTAGAATTTGTGTACTGAACTTTGAACTACTCTATGTAGTTTATGTCAAAATGAACTTCCTCAACACTATAACTGCACAATACTCCCATAAATGTTGGCCATTGATTGCGAATGAGGTTTGCCAATTTGCACACGTGCACCCATACACACACATGTAGTTTTTCAAACAAATTCATGTGTTACATTGTGAGTACACACCATTGACCTTGTTTATTTTGAGCATTGTAGAGGTTTGTAGGTAAGATATTTGTGTCACTTTATTTGAATTGGTACAATGATATTGCTTGCATGCCATTCCCTTCCAGAAACAAATGACCACCCAGCGCCACCCAAGCCCCGTCGTTCGCCAGCCTGGGAACACCCTACATTATCTACCGCTCCCATGTTCTCGCCTTCACTTGAACCCACAAGAAGCAGTGCCTCACAAAGCACCATGGAGGAGGAGGAAAACACTTCCCAGTGTAGGTGTCATATGCAATCTTTTTTTTTTTTTGCTTAATTTTATTTTTTCACAGAATTTGCTCCTTGTCCCTTACCTCAGTAATGAGTGATACACTCTTATCTTATATGTATTAAAGTAAAATTAGTAAACATAGTAAATTTTAAATGTCTTAAAGCTCTGAAATATATTTTTGTAAGTTACACTCGATATCTTTTTTACCTTTTTTCAGTGTTTTCATCCCATATTTCTTAGCTGGCCTATTGTTGTTCTGTCTGTAGATTTTTCCCTGACTCAATTTCCATCCCTGCCGTATTCATTTTCTTGTGTATCTGCTCTTTTCTCTACCCCCTACCCTGCACCCTTCTTGTAGTGTACTGCTGTGGTCCTGTACGTCTGCGCTTCAAGGATCCTTAAAATCTCTCTGACCCTTTCGTCATCCACCTTTGTTTTCCGTTCCTCTTTGCATATTCATCTTTCTTTACTTTCTTTTACCCCTTTCTCCTTGTCATTGTTTAAAGAAACTTTTATCTGTTCACAATTACATTTCTCGTTATGTCAAATGTGACATTCTTGCTCTCTTGCAGGCCCAAATGGATGTGCGCGGGTCTTGTTTTTTTGTTTTTCTTAGTTTTTTTTTTACAATAGTTTGATCCTTGAGATCTTGTTACAATCGATTATGTGAGAATTCTCGTCTGATTAAAAAATGGGCACAAAGTATGCAGTCAGTAGGTTATAGCATGACAAATGAGCTCAACCCGGAATCCCGTGATGTACAAATAACACTTACAAACTTGATTGATATGAAGATGGCATTATGGCAAGGCAATGTGATACTTCTCAGCCAATACTTTGGTCACATGATATCTTAAGATGAATTGTTTAACCATTATATCTGTGGCTGATTGTTCTGAATTGGTTTTGAGACCTGAGACTTTAATGATGATCTGGCAAATATTGGTTGCTTTTAGCTGGTGGAGGCACAACATGAATTTATTTGTCATACACTTTTTTTCTAATGACTAAAATACTTTAGTGATGCTAATTAATTAATTTTCAGACAAATTACAGTATACTATACTGTGTGATATTTCGTACTGATAATTGTCAACTCTCCCAAACCAATGTGCTAGTATCGGCATGTTATGAATATCATTTTTCCCCCCGGTGTTTTTTACTGAATTATATGACCGTGACCATGTATTACAGAAAAAAAACAACTCTTTTCTCATTAATAAACATAAAATAAGCATTGAGAATATGCGTAACGTGGCAAAATGTTGTTTGCATTACATAAACTAATTTGCTTTGAATATAAGCAAAAGCACATAAGAAAAGCTCATGAAGTTCAAGTGAAACATGGAAGCATGTCTCCAAGGTCACCATAAAAGAAATTTGACAAGTGTGTGTAAGTTATTGTATGTTTGTTGACAGACGAACTATATGTGACACTAAATGTGTGCACAACTGCATGTGCATGTGTGCGTGCAGTGGTTGTGGCTGTAGCCGGCATGACTAAGCTGTTGCTGGGAATGAGTTGGGAAGATAGATAGCCTTGTGACTCAGCACCACATCATGAACGGACAGCCTAAATAAACACACTGGTGCACACAATCAGTGATATGCACCATTTATAACCAAGGGTCTCGTTTCCAAGAATTGAAAGTATTGAGCTTGCAGTTTTGTGCACGCTGGCCTAAAAAGACAGTAAATGGCTCGATGTTTTGTTAGCTGAGCAGTTCAGTGAGTAGCCGACTTAGGTTCTCCCAAATCTGCAGAAGTGACTAACTTGTACTGGGAAAAACGAGAGGTATGTGAAGCAATAGTATATTCCCTGGAACTGAAAACAGTACTGTAAAAAATGTAATTAAAAGGGTTTGTTTACAGTCTATCCACTGAAACATCATTAAAGTTGTTTTATCAAGCCACAAGTTGGTTGTGCTCCGGGCCCAAGTATGTATTTGTGCTTTCTGGTTTGTGTGTTTGTGGTGTCAGAATGAATGTTGAAACAACTATAACAAATACTTCCTCTGTTCGCCCGTGAAAGATGGTGAAGCTGCATCCTGTGTTTCTTTTAAAACAGCTGTCTTGTTTTTGCCTTCAGCACTGCAAGAACTCCAATAGTACCATCCAGGAACTATCAATCTTAGTGCTGCAGCTCCAAATCCACAAATGTCCTTTTTTTTTGTTTTTGTTTTTTTTACTCCAGACACCAGTCCATTCTTAGGCTTTTGTTCACAAACTTATTTGGAAGTGAATGTTGGAATTTATTGCTGTTGCGGTTCACCACAGTTTCTCGAGAATAACGCACACTTGAAAATTATACGCTACCCCCCAAAACGCCCTTCAAAAGCAGTTTTTTTTCTCTCGTGTATTATAAGGACTCTTGATTTACTGCTTTTCTTTTTTCTTCTGTAAAGAGTTTTCCAAAATTTCAACACAATTTCTTAATTTAAAAAAAAAATGTTTAAAATAAAAAGTGTAGGGAGCTCCCAGTTTTAACATCATCTTTCATAAAGCAAAGTGGAAATTTAAATAAATACATAACTGAAAAGTGACCGACAGTATTTCTCAGTGAGCGACAAATGCATGCGAATGTAGCAAATTTGGGTTTTTCGTCAGGGTTCGCAAAAGTTTCAAAAGATTTTTGCAGTGAAAAATTGTCTCAACGTGTTCAAAATTTCTTTGCGACAATTAAAAATTGCCTGTGAACATTTGACAAATCTTGATGAAAATGCAAAATTCACTACGTTCGCAAGCATTCACCGCACAGTGAGATACCAGCTTTATCGGCCTTCAGATTTGTAAAAAGGCTGATGCCCATATTTGTCAAAATGCCAAATATCTGCACCGATAATCGGCCTATCCCTAATCAAAAGTACTGTACTAATGGTATCGGTGCTTGGTATTGGTGACTACTCAAGTTTTAAGTACTCGTACTGGTATCGGGGAAAAAGACTTGCTTTGGAAAATACCCATGCTTGTTGCCATCTTGACACCCAATATTTATACAAAATCAACAAGCTAAGACGTTCGTCAGTCCGACCTCATATCTTATGGCAATTTTTTATTGTTTCTCTAAGTATAGTACCTCCCTCGATTTTATTTGTTTGTGTGGGGGTGGAATGCATGTTAATTTCAAGAATTTACTATACTAATCGCTAACATTTTAACAAGCGGTGAATCCTGCAAGTAACATCTCTCTTTGTCCTTCAGCTAGGCTCCATTCTGTAAAGCGCATGGGAGCCAGTGCCCAAGCCCCTGAAACTGAAACAGCTGAAACTGCTGAGACTTTGTCCCTGGGAACCAGCAGCAGTGGCAGCAGTCTACCAGATCAAGGTTATGCTGCTTCTGAGGGAATGGTAGATGGTGAGGATTCGGGCCTGGTGAGCTCCCCGTCTGACATTCATCCCACATCCCCAGACGAGAGGTTTTTTTTGGAGCCAAGTTTTGGTGCCAGAAGAGAAACACTGCCCGGGCCTATCCGAGACATTTCAAGTGACAGCGATGAAGGATGTGCCACCTGGGGATCAAATAATGGGTAAATAAGTCATGATTTGAAGAAGTGCGTTTGTGAGTTTGTCTGTTTATTTTGTACTGTATGAATAGCCTGTCAAGACACACTGTTCACTCTTTGTTACGCTGGTCAAGACCTAAGCAAAAAATGAATTCACCAAGATACAGAATGCACACGTTTGGTGCTCTACGCTTGATCTTTACTTTTTTTTTCTCTTCTTTTTTTTAGAGAGTATTGCTCATTTGATAGTCTTACCGGTTCGACATGTCATCATCATTGCTCACTCTTTTTTTAACTTTTTTTTTGTATGCGGGTGTGTACTCGTTAATTCACCTAAAACCTCTTAAAAATCCCATACCGTTCACCTAAACCGAATACTTCAGAATCCAGCTAGTCGTGAGGTTGTCAGGAGACCCGAGGAAGGATCAAAGAAAAGAAAGAAAAGTGAAATCCAGCACCGACCAGACATCACCTACCACCCACCGGGTTACCAACCAGAATCTTTCACCAACCCCAGAAACATCTAAAATCCAACGAATTAGGGAGACCTCAAGAGACCAAAAGGAAAGACTGAAGAAAGGAAGGAAGGATAGATGAAGCAGAGTGAGATCCACAGACTTGATCTTTACACTGTCCCTGTATCTGACCAAGTGCCTGTAACTTCTTTTGCGTCATAGACTGCTTACACGTACAGTAATTTGACTAACTAGCATCTAAACAACCCAAAAATAAAAAATCCAACTTAACATTACGCTGAATGTAGTTTTAATTAGTGAGAGCCCTGCCCTTGTTTCTCTTTTTCAAAGGGCCTGGGCAATGTGGTAAGCCATCAAGCATGACGCTCTCACTGCACTCATTTGTTAATGTGGTTGGTGGCTGTCAGTAATTGCTTCTGTCGTGGTCGTCCATGTTTTTTTTTTCTTTGAAAAACTTCCAATGGCTTGTCTTTTAACAAAAATTGTATTCAGACCACTTCACATTTCTCACATTTTGTTCCAGCAGGCTTTGAGACTGCAACCAAAAGGCAACCTTTTTTTCAGCGTTTGCGATGAAGCATTTCATATAGTCACATTTTTGCAAGTGCGTATATTTTCACTATATTAGACGTTGTAGTTAAGTCACCCTCTTTTTCAGTCAGTTTCCACATTGTGTGTACGCTGGTCGCTTTGGACTTGAATGTGGACAGCTGATGTGCACAATGTTCCATTCCGAATGAGTTTCAGACAGACACATTGGGCCATCCACATCGATAAACATGATCCTGCACGTGCATGCATAATGACAAAGTGTATTTCACTTGTGTGTGCCAAACAAAATGTCTCACATGTTTCAGCAGCCATTTTAAAGACATGTTTACAATAGCTACAAACTACTTAATTGTGGCATTTAAGAACAAACTATGAATGTTAAATTTATGTTTAAACTAATTTAGAATTAGTATACATTATTGTTGTCTGAACATTTTTGCACAGGAATTATTTTTGAATAAATTAAACCTTTAAATAAATGTTTGTTGGGCTTATTAGATTAAAATCGATTAAAATTGTAATCGTCCTAAATGACTGCAAAAATCGAGATTTTATTTTTTTGGCCATATCGCCCAGCCCTACTGTAGCGTGAACTTTTGACATTTTCCATAAATTTCACTAGAAAGCCAAATATCCCTAACTTTTTGTGAGTAGTGTATATTTATATAAAATTAAATAAAAGTTTTTACAATTTTAATCATCTGTTTTATCAGAGTAGGCTTTTAATGTTAATTAAAAAAAAATTAATTACTACACTTTACTATTGGCCCTATTTGCCAATCTACGTCAGTGAAGAAATTCCGGTTGCATTCCTTTGATAATATCAAAACTTTTTTTCCCACCACTAATATGAATAACTTATATGGATTCATATGAAAAATGAAACATTTCAGAGAGGGAAACATAGAAAATCTGGTTGCATAAGTCTGCACACGCTATAATACAGTGCGGTGCATAGTGCATACCCACTTCTCAAATTATTTTTGTTTTTTTAATACATAGTTTCACCACTTAAATGTTTCAGATCATCAAACAAATGTAAATACTGTGTCAGTGTTTGTGACTCAACATTAGGAAGTGAAGTGACTATGCAAAAATTGTTTACATGGCCAAAAGCACTGCTGACGAAACATGAAACCTCGTCTAAAAATAAATTAATACAAAAAAAAAAAACACTGACTCATTCCCAAGGCCTGATGATGCAGAAGTTATAAAAATGAGCTGTGATGGGTAATTTCAGGTAAAAACACTGATCACCCAAACACAGTGGTGTAGTAGCAGCAAAACTGTTGGGTATTTTGTTTTTTGATCTTTTTAGTTTTGTGCTCAAAAGTAGCATAGCATGGTTGTGTTTTTTCTTTCTTCGTCAAAGGCCTTTGTGGAGAGTGAATGCTGTCCCATATCACTTTTATGGATTGAAATGTGTGTGGTAATTAGTGTTGTTCCGATACCGTTTTTTTTAAATCTGCGTTATTGAGAAGGCAACCGTTCCCAACTTTCTTTGAAGACAAATTGTAGTTGTGTTTAGCTGTCTTGTTGTGGCTGAAATGCTAGTATCTAATCAGGATGGTCTGTTTAACCCTTAAAGTAATTGCAATCTGAACTGCACAAAGATTCTGGAAATATGAAAATAACCAAATAGTATAGCACACAGCTGTTAAGAGCAAAGGGCTTGGATGAGTTTTTATAGTTGTCCCTGGGGCCTCATCTCTCGTCTGCACGTAAGAATACTGACCAAAATGTGTGTCGATATCTAATAGATTTTTTTTATGTGTGTGTGTACCTTCCTCACAGGCAAAGCAATCCCCAGGCAAAGTCAGGAAACAAAAACAACACTTTTGAAGAGAAATACAAATGGCTCCATCAGATGAACATGGAAGAAGACCTCTCAGGTGAGGAAACAGGACACTGTCAAATTCTGCTGTGGCTTTTAACAGTCTGACTTCATTAAAATGTTCTGGTCTTACTATTATTAAACTATATTTGTATTTATTTGACTATATTTTATTAATTAAAAAAAACAACACAATAATACATTTCAACAGTGATTCATGGTGTGCCGGTGTCTGTAGTGGACATGAATGTACCTGTCACAGCCATAGATGAAGTACCGGTACTGGAAGACTATAAACCTCTTATAGAAGAGAAAAAGGCAAAAGTACTCACAGGGATGAAGTTAACAGATCCGAATGGTAAGACATTAACATCCAAGGTGTGCAGTGTTTGATCTTTGCTGTATATATCAGCTTCTTTTTAGGGCTTAATTTCCTGGAAGTGGAACCTTGGTCTACCAAATTAATTCATACAAATACTTTTTTTTTTTTTAAAGCAAACTTTTTTTCTATCAATTGAAATTATTGGAAATAGACTCATTCCTTCCAGCCCCTGAAACAAGTTATGTTCACCTTGTTGTTATGGATTTGATTAAAAAAAAAAGTAGTCCTTTATTGCCTCTTGGTTGCAGTGGGCGTGAGTATGCCACAAGACAAAAAGTGGGAGCTTCCTCTGGGATCTGTCATAACTTAATCAAAATATGTCTTGTTCTATTTTATCACAGGTTCGGAGAGAGCTGAAGAGTGGCGCAACAAAAACAATAATGCTTGCACAGCTGCTTCCACTAAAAAAAAATGCATTATGAATACGAATCCTTATCAGTATATGACCACACAGGGAAATGGCTCAAGTGGGTATGCAAAGCAAAAGAAAAATGAAGATGTGAAAGAGGATTCACAAAGACTGTTTGCAGTCAAACCTTGCAAGTCCGAGGTACCCAGCAAAAACATGACGACACAAACTCTCAGATCTGATCTCATGACGGATAGCACTCATTGCTTACGTGAGGACAGTGTTGTCCTGCCCCAAACCAGCCAGAGATCATCGTCCACAGAAAAAGTAGACAATAATGTTTTTTACCCAAATAACTCTAGCTCAGATACATTGCCCAGGAAAGGTCCTTGCAATCCCACCACTCGACTTGGTATGAAAACATTCACTGTTGTTCCTCCCAAGCCTTGTGTCACGCAGGGTGGTACGCAAAATGCCACGTTAACTACTGGTGCTATTAAAATTGATGAGCAAGGAAATATCATGAAAATGTCTGGTTACCACAACAGAGCTGCTGCTGCAACAGAATCAGGAATTTCCAGAGGTGAGGAGCGTCCACTTGTCGGGAAAGCCAAAGCCTTTTGGAGCTGTAGTGAAAGACAAGAATGTCCTCTTCCTTGCAGCACAGGTGTCACTGACAAGGCAAAGGGGAGCTTTGACAACATTAAAAGTACTCGCAGTGCTGGGACGACATTAACCGCTGACGGACGAGAACTCCTAAAAACACAACACGCAGTTATGAATACTGCAGACAATGCCTCGCCCAAAGGAACTGGTAGAAAAATCGGCACAATGAATAGTGTCATGAAAAATGAGCTACAAGCTATAATGGGTAAAGATATTTCAGTACCAGAAAGAACGAAACAACCACAACCAACAATCCCTTCAGATATTCCTCACTTCCTCAAACAAACCAGACGTACATCAAGCCAGTATGTGGCATCTGCCATCAATAGATACACCCCAACGGCATCAACAAAACCCAACATTATGTCTTTGCCGTCTCCGTCCCCTCCTGTTACATCAAATGTTGCCTACCATTCACTGGGTCACTCCATGCAAGTGAATCCACGCCAGTCCTCCAAGATATCGTTGGCAGATAATATGATCAATAAAGCCGGTCTTCACCACCCAGGTCCTGTAAGGTCAAAGAGCTACCCAGGATATGTGTCAGAAAGGCAGAAAGAAATTGCACACAACAAGGAAGGAAACTGCGCTGAATCCATCAACGAAAGCTCCTATTCACTCGGACCAGTATCGGACCGAATTAAACACTTCCAGTCAAGTGCTCCCACTCAAACGGCCATCACGGAACGTGATATTCGAGAAGTTAATCGGTGTCGAAGCCCCAGCGCTACACACCGATCTCATCCGCAATCAACTGCCAAACCCCTGACAGCCAGTCAACTAACAGCTGCGGCAAAGCCAGAACTTTCACGTACTATGTCAGACAGACAGGCACCTGGACCTCCACCTGTGAACATATTTGGACCAGTTAAAAAGTTTAAGCCAGTGGTCTGTCGATCTATTGAGAAGGATACCTCTCTGCATAGTAACCTAATGGAGGCCATCCAAGCAGGAGGCAAGGACAGCCTCAAGAAGGTGAGTGAGATTGTCATCAGCTTGCGTTATGACAATGTACATAATGATAATGGCCATCTCTTCACAGAACGCACGGTGTTGTTTTTCCATTTTCAATTGTAAACACTCCATCTTGGGAAAACATGGGTCTTCTGTAGTTAGTATTAAACTGCAAAAACACTACTTCGCTGTAGTGTTGAACCACGGGCAGAGCACAGCATTTTTTTTTTTACTTCTCCCCCCATGCATATTTTACAGAGCATAATTCTGTTAATACCATTGTCCATAATACAGTACATTTGCTATACTCAAGCTCGGTCTCGCGCCCCAAATCTCCATTCTCATTCTCCATTCCATCCACCAGTCGTGTTAACGTCAGAATGTTAATTGAATCAATTTGCATCTTGCTCTTTTCTGGAGGAAAAACAAACAAAAATGTCATAGTCCAACAATTGGAAAAATTCAATTTTATCAAAATGGTAAATGGACAACTTTGCTTACCATGAAATTGCTGACCGGTTCTGTCAATACTTAAATAAAATAAAGACAACCTTTTTTTACTTTTTTTTTTTTTTTTAATAAAAATAATTTTTATGGATTTCACTTAACATAAACAGGCTACTTGTTTTAACGAGTCTTTTTTGACTTCACTTACCATCAGGTTGTTGTTTTTAAAGGCAATGTGTTTTGGACTGACAAATAACTGTTAATATTGTCATGGCAAAATGTAACATTTATAATGTACATTGTTTATAGACATAGTGATTAAATTTTGAGACCTCATATAGTCACATAGCCTTGTTGGTCTTTTCTCTTCAAACTTGAATGTGCTGCAATCCATATCATGTTTTTAAACGACCTCTTCAGGTCAGAGGCTGCATCAAAGCCTTCTGTATGCTCTAGCATAAAAAATAAAAAAAACACATTAAAAATGTATAAATCCGTTTTTGGGACCATGGCAATATTTAAAATAGAACGTTTTTGTACGTTTTTGAGACCAAATTAGTTAATTGCGTGCTAATTCTACTGAATCAAGCTTTAAAAATGTACTGTCCTTAAATCGTATCACATATATCGATCCGTATCTTTTACTGGAAAGATAAACACCCCTAAATTGCACTGTAGAATATGTTAAATTAACATGTGATTTATAGTTAGTGGACATATTGCTCCACTTTGTGATTGGATTGGTTTATGTAAACTCTGATCGGCCTAAAGAATCCTTACCGTGCAAAGACTTAAAAAAGCAGCACAAGTATAATACTGTTTTTTTATAATATGTTGGCTAGAAAACATATTTACCTACATGTTCCTCTTCTATTGATATAAGATATCCTCATCTGGTACCAGAAGCATGAAGGAAGCTCCTTTTGACGAGAATGAGAGGTCTGCTCTTCTCGCTGCAATTAGAGCCCAAAGCAACACAGGAAGGCTGAGGAAGGTAAACTTCTCAAGTGGCACCGTACATGATGTCACTGCCCAGAAGTTCTTAGAAAGAAATTATTAGTCTTAGTACAGTCGTTGATTAAATCATTAACTTTGTACCTTCATCAAATAATCTTTTAAGGCCAAGTTCGTAACTGCTTCGTTTGAGAGTGCCTGATATTCCGCATACTGTTTATATTCACACTGCTTTGTTTCCAATAGACAACATCTGGAGCTGCTGCGGAGTTAGAAAGGTTCCGGTCAGCCTCAGAGGACCAAAGGAGAGACGTTCCCTGTTCTCCTTCACCCATTTCTTTGACTTGCACTTCTCCTTTCTTTGCAACATCTCCACCGCCATCCATGCTCGCACCTCCTCCTTATCCTCCCCTCCTCTTGCACCAGTCGAAGCCTACCACTGTGGATCATCTGAGTACCAATGCCCGCATGAACCCAGGCTTGGCCAGGGAAGCTATGATGGAGGCCATACGCTCTGGATCTGCTGCCGAGAAGCTAAAAAAGGTAGAAATCTGGGAGGAAGAATGTTTGATCCTGTGCCGGTAAAGCTTGTAGCAACTCGTGAATTTTTCATCCCTTGTGCTGTTTCATGAAAGGCCAATGGCGAAAGTGCTATACTCTCACACATCCCCACGGATCAAATTACAGCAGGCAACTCGAGCTTGCCATTTGTCCACTCTGTTCGCTGTGCAGAGCAAAGAAAATACATTCGCTTAAAGAGAAATCAAACATAAAGCAAAGATGGCTATAATGAATTTTAAATTAACATTAGTCTTACGAGCAAAAGTTTAGAGCAGCATTATTTTACCTTAAAAGACTTCTTCCTTCCTTTTCAAAGATGAAAGTAAGAAATTGGAACCACAAATACAGAATTTGACCACAACTTCACAAAACAGTGCAAGCAGCTTGATGACTAGATAGAATTGCAGATTGTTTCACATTTAAGTCATCAGACATCCACTATTGATTTAAGAACTTCTTTTTTTTTTACCCAAGAAAAGAAAGTTCACTTTATGGGCAGCGGCTGTTTAATATTCATTATTTCCACATTCTTTGTAGTAGGCCATCATTACTGTGGAGAGGAACGCAATTACAGAAACTATCTTACTTGCATTACAGCCAAATTAAATAGTTCCAGTTTGTTTTCAACTTTTGTATTGTGTTTCTTTATGGATACGCTCACAAATGCTGTAAGCAAGCCCTTGTCATCGTGACACAAACTGGTATTGTCTGTCCCAATGTTTCCCAATCCTTTTTTTAACCTTGAACAAAAATGTCATGAAAAAGTGTACTAAAATGAAAATTCATTCATTTTTAAAAGTATTGGAGAGGATTTTACTACAAATTAAGTTGTCTGATTCACTTAAAAGTAGCTTCATCAAGCTGTAACTGACTGGTTATCAAAAATATATAAATATATATATATTATTCATAAACTGTGGACGTGGCGCGAAATGTTAGATTCTAGCCAATCAATAACGAAGGTGCTTCATTATTGATTGGCTCCTGGCTTGTCAATTACTCTTCTTGCGTATGTGCCCCGAGTATGTAGCTTGCGTAGGCCTCCAACGTAACAGTGTTTACCAGAGCAGCGGCGGCGTAGCTTCTTCCTACTGTAGCTAGCTCCTCGCGTGTATGTTCAAACAATGGCAGAGAAGGATACAGGACGACCAAGCCGTAAAAGAAAGACTGTTTTTGAGGTTGCTGAACAAGAGGAGACAAGGACTGAAAGAGCGAAGCCAAACAAAAGTCATGTTGGGCGAGTCACGGATCTGAATATATTACTGGATAGCAGATAGGCCAAGACTTTTGAAGCCGCGAGGCCGCCATATTTCTCCTCCCAAGAAACATTTCTCGGAATACAATCCTATTCATACCGTCCACTTTTTTTTTTTTTTACTTGTTAAAAAAAAACAGTGACCGCCCCGGCCCTATACTATAAGAGCCTATGAGCTGTATATGTCTAATCTGTACGTATACTTATAGTTTATACAGTAGTTTGCTTGCGAGATAGGAGGAGTAAGATGGTCGCCCCTCAACGGCCAGCACGGGCGTGTATGGGCTGCTATCCAATAACATACAGTAATTTCTGGACTATAAGCCTGTATTATTATTATACGTATAATATATTATTATATACTATATTTTTTTCACTTGCATTCAACCCTGCGGCTGATGCAAAGGTGCGGCTTATCCATCAGATCACAAGGGGGCGCACTTTAAAGGAAACGCAAGAGCGTCAGGCAGAGCAAAACAAACCAAGTTGAACCCAAATACAGTAGGAGAGACCGAACGAGAGCGAGACAATTTGCGCCCTCATTATGGAAGTCGCGGGAACCCGGTGCGGTAGCATTAAAACACCTGCGGCTTATAGTCAAGTGTGCCTCATAGTCCAGAAATGACTTTATACAGATCAGTGGGGCAAGTCTTTTCAGCAATGGCGTGCGCTAAAGCAGCAGAGAGGTCTCAAGATGGATGTTTTGGTTGCTAAGTTACTGCTGAACAGGTCACTTCAGTTTACTTTTTGAGTAAGAGCTATACTTTATGAAGCTTGTTAAACATGTAAAGTTGTATAATGACACCAGCGTCAATGCAGCTCAACGGTTTGTTTATTGACGCTACGTTTCCTGCGTAAAAAGGAAGGGGGGGGGGGGTATTACGCATGCGCACTATTAAGAAAACCACAAACAGCCGTTGGGCTACGCCTTCGCCGAAGAATCCTCTCTAATACCTTGAAGTTACTCAAAAATGTACTTAGTGTGAAATTTGAACCTGTGGAATTGAACACAAAGCTGACAAACATAATTCACAGGAAGCCATGACTTTTTGTTGTATGGATAAGCAACTTGTGCACACACACGTTTATTGTATAGGATTTAGTTGTTCTGCCTAGACTAGCCATCGACATCTTTTGGGGCAGATGCACTGCTATTTTATCCCCTCCATTTTACCTGAATAAACTGGCCCACACTTTAGAGGGAGCAGCTCATTAATGGTTTTTGCAAACTGGACCAATCAACAACAGTGGCAGGGGATCAGCAGTCATGCCTTACAAATTTGACAAGAATCTGTCTTTAGAATAGAATGTTGCATTCTTTTCAGTCAATGTCATTTGTATTCATTATTTCAACACCATTGGTTCTGGATATGTGCGCATTTTATTTCATGAAACTCAACTGTGAATGGTATATTACTCAGTTTGTCCAGCCCTGGTTGCTGGCATACATAGATATACAAACATATTTGTAATCAATTGATATTTCAATTTTGGACAAATTAAGTAAAATGTTATTATTTGACGCATCTCTGATGACTCATTACTGTAGTGTGCCAAGAAATACAAAGAGGGGAAACGTCATAGTTTTTATGTGTGGTGTGTTTTTTTTTTGTTTTTTTTAATGCAGGTTGCAGTGCCCACAAAGACAGTCCAAGTGAATGGCAGACTGGGAACAATGCATGCATCCTTCTCCAATCTTCCATAGGGGGGAAACGTACAATCACAAGTAAAAACATTTCCAAAATTCTATTGTTGGCTGTGTTTTACCACAGCGCTTTGGAATGGACATTTAGAAATCTGGTCATGTTCAGTCAATGTTCGAGATTGTAACGCATGACTTGAATGAGGCAGATCTGTCGCAGGTGACAGGTTTGCTGTATATTATTTGTAAAACCAGAGCTATTTGTCAGCTCAGTCACTGGCCGCATTCTAGGAGATGCGTCCATCTGGATAACACAAAAACTTAGTTTCTATCTTTACTCGAGCTTTTGGGGTTTGAACTGGAACATTATGCAGAAATAAGTGCCAATGAAAGCAGAATATTTCACATGGTTTGTGCTACTTCCACAGCCTGTTCTTTTTGTGCTGTTTGTTTTATTTTTGTTTACCACAACTGAGAATTGGATGCCTTCTAGTGTTGTGTTGCTCAGTGTTATTATGTACAAACATTTTTTTTTTCTGTTAGCATTCCAAATGTGGTGCAATATGTTGGTAAGTATATCCTGATTTGAAGTACTTTGAAATACACTTAAGAGTGTATTTTCTGCAGATCTGTTAAAGAATGCCAACTTTTTCAGTAGTGTGGAGGAGACACACACACACACAAAAAAAGGTTTTGACCCACTTGGTGCCTTTTAGCTTCTAATGCTACTGTTTTAGCTTCTAACTTTAGATTTGTGATTAACACAAAGCTTCACGTACTTGATTGTTCCGCAGGGATGTTATCTACAAACATGCTGTATATAGTACAAGAGAAGTAGCATACATTTTGTTTTTCATTCGCAAAAAGGATCTTAAGGTGAAATTGACCTTGTTTCTCCGTTTGTTAAAGAAGTACTTATGGAAATGTTGGCTGTAGGGCAAAGAAATTAAGTTAATGAACAAATATCACATTACAGGTGTGTGCTGGCTTTGCAATATTCATGTCATGCAACATAGTTTTAGTGCATTTGTGGTACTACATTTCATACCTTGATGAAAAGTTTACAGTTTGGAGTAGCTGTATTTGATTTAGGAAGAGTCAGTTGCTGCCATTAATATGACTTTGGATTTTATGTTTATACTGAATAAGTTTTCAAATGAAAACCTGAATGACAACACTTAAGAATGCATTTGCAGGTGCAAATGCTTGCTGGAATAGGAAAGGGGATGTGAATTCCTGGTTTCACAGATTATTTTATGTTCCATGTTTTTCAAGATGAAACATTCATTTTATCCAGAGAATAAAACCCTGAGATGTTCTTTTTTTTTATTGTCTTACTGAAATGTGTTATTTGCTGGATGATTTGATTGACACATAATAGACCACATTTTACATGAGCATTGTATATTTTGTAAACAAACGATCACTATGGCTTTAGTTTTGTATTATTAAAGGCTCTTTCAGATGATGGCTCGAGATTTATATAAGCAACTACATTTTACGTTTTTCCCAAACAAGTTTGCACAATGATTTTGTCTACCTTATTTTTGATTGAATAAATAATTTTGTAATTGCAACATACTTTTTGTAATGTCTTCTTTGGAGTACAAACGTGTGAATTCCAGTCATTGTAAAAGCATCACAGGGGCTTGTGTCATTTCCAGTAGTACGGCTGCCCTCATGAAACACAGTGTAACATCTCACTCTCTCTGGCTCGTCATGGCCCGGCTGCTTTTCCCGGCAGCGGCTCAACGCCCTGACTCATCACTGTGGCTGCACATAATGATGCTCCTAAACTTCAGCGCAGCCTTGCTTCTTCCAGATACAGCAACATGTGCAGCACATCGGAGCTCTAGAAAAAGAAAAACCCTGCGATGGTCCCCCTAGTGGGAAATTACTTTTATGCTCAAAATACTTCGGCTGGCAATCACAGAGATGATAATAAAATATAAATGGCAAAGGAGCCAATTTTTCAACACTGCAGTCAGAGCCAAGTTTGGATGTATGCATCGATTTAGTGTTACACAGCTGTGCCTATGGGGTTTACCAAACCACAACTAATATCAAAGTAAGTTGCACAATTTTTCAATACAAGTTTGATACAGTGAAACCTTGTGTAACACTTAGAGGGGTGTAAACAGTCCCACCCAAAAAAAGCCACTTTTGTGAGACACTTGCTAAGACTTGACATTTGTACGCAATAAATTTGATGGGGAAAAAATCTGCTGTCTCTGGCATCATCTTGTCCCTCTACAACAGGGGTGTCCAAACTTTTTCCTCCGAGGGCCACATATAGAGAAATCGAAGGATGCAAGGCCACTTTGAGGAGAGGAGAAAAAAAACGTAAACTTTTCAAGCATACCAAAATAAGTCAATCAAGCAATTCCGTAATATTTATACTTTCCAGTGTTGTTTTGGAAACACTGCTCCCTTTGACAAAATATTTTGGGGTGGTCGGACCTTAACCCACCAAAATATATTAGCTGAAACCCATATCTACATTCAAAACAAAAACGGGAGCAATCTGACAAAAGCTGAGTTTTTTTTTTTTTTTTGAAGCAGTTACTTGACAATCATTCATGTGATATTTTCACAATTTAGACCTTGACAGAGTAGATTTTTGCTTATAAAAATGAATTATCTTTATTCATCACAGTCTTGATAAAGATACATGTTACTTTTTTAATTGTAAACAGTTCATTTGGTTTGGTTTGCTCTACAGTATATAAAACAAATGTATTAGTATCAGATATTTTTAGTATATATTGCGGGCCACTTAAAAATGGATTGCGGGTCACAAATGGTCCCCGTGCCATAGTTTGGACACCACTGCTCTTCAAGAAACTAAAACGCCTGAGGAAAACCAACCAATCAGAGGCAGAAGGCGGGACTTACAAGGTGTCATTCATTTGTTGCACACTTGTAGCACACACGATTCAGCTCAGCTTTTGCGGTTCACACTCACACCTATTGGCAATTCATAGTATTCACTTAACCTTAACATGCAGGCTTTTGAAAGCCGGAATACCTGGGTGGGGTGGGGGGGGGGACTGATCTCAAAATTCAGATCATGTCATCTATCATAGTCCAAGTGAGCGCGTTGTATCTTATACAAAGCATGCGCTTGGCTCTTAAGTGAAAGATAAATTATGAATAGTAAAACCCTTTTTGAATTTCCACTAAAAGCGCCTCCATCCACTGTCCTGCGGGACACGTAGTGAAAGCCTTTCAGCGACTGCCTTTGCTCATGTTACACAGCTTTGTTGTCAGACTTGGAGTGATGGACACAGTGACACCCACAACCAGCAGGGTGTTGTATTGACTTTGTTTTCTAATGTTTTATAGTCTACCAAGTAACTGATCAATCAACCGAAACAAAAGGCCTGTGCTGTGTTGAATGTTTGGGGAGGTGGAGTAAGCACAATGTGTGTTGTGTTTATGTCTCAGCGTCAGTCTCACAGCAAGAAGGCTTTGTTTGCATAGTGGCAGACAATTTCTGACTGACATGATATGTGTATGTCTGTGTGAACATCTCCCGTTTGCTATCTCACATGTGTAACTAGGTTTTTTTGAAGACATTGGAGCGACAGTCCTAGCACCCTGCTGTCCTCAACCAGACGCACGCCTCTGAGGACTCTGCAGACTCTCACGGTGCGTTCCCATCCAAGTGCACCTTGCATGAGACAATGCGTTTGGGGTCAAACCCATTGACACATTTTTTTCCATTCATTGACCTTCCATTAAGTATAGTATGTATTTGTGAATCTTGATCATATGAATGTAAAATCACAACACTATTCTCAACCATCCAATCATAGCCATGTAAAAAAAAAAAAAGTAATCTTCCTAACTGGTATTAACCAGTTTTCTCCTCCAAAGCAGTTTATACTGAATTACAACAACATGTCCTAATGTAAACCTCTTGATGTTGTTCTCAGTCACATAAACATCAGAGGAGTCTTACGCAATACCCCTATGAGGCTCAGACAAATAAAATCTCAACAGTGCTGGGAAGGTAACTTTGGAGCGGTGAGACATCCCCCACCCACACCACCACTTGTGCAATACCTAACGCATGCCACTGCCGCTGGTGTTTATATTTCTGAGTTACTTCCCTTTTAATTCAGAATACCCGTAATAATACCCTTATCATAGGTTAACCTTCATTTAATTTAGCTAGTTTTTTGGTTCAAAACAAAACACTTTGTTTCAAATTATTCCAAACAGGAATTGCCGGGAAGAAGAGCAATGTGAGACTGAGACACCTCCTGGATCTAGCCAACAGAACACATTTGTGGTCATGTGACCACATTCAAAACCCTCCCATTTCACTTCAGCCACAAAGAAGACCTCATGATGCTGTGATAAGCTTGTTTTATTCACAAAAACGTTTTTTTTGTGTGTGCCATCTTTCTGCTACGGCTATCCGAAGGAGAAGAACTTTGCAAACATAGTTAGCTATTAGTACTGTCAGACACAATGGGTTGACGTCCGCTTAACTTCCACAGCTACTGTTGTTTGTTAATGCTTGTTGGTGTTGTGTGACTGTGTCTTTGCTTGTATAAAGCACATTGAGTTGCCTTGTGTATGAAATGTGCTATAGAAATAAAGAAAACTGCCGTAATTGCCTAGTGCCGTGATTCCGGCTGCTGCTGCTTTGCTCTCACTAGCTTTTGCTAGCTTCTCCTGCTAGCTGCTGTTGTTCGCCGCTCTAGCTAGTTGTTGTTAACCGCTCCAGCGATTTCTTGCTAGCCACTCTTGCTAGTTGTTGTTAACCGCTCCAGCGATTTCTTGCTAGCCACTCTTGCTTGTTGCTCCTGCTAGCTTGCTCGCTCACTCGCCTTGCAAAGTGTAGTCTCTCTGAGGCACCGTAGTGCACGTGCTTCCATTTAATTGCATTCTATTAGTTCACCACTAGATGACACTAAATAATACATACTGTCTCTTTAAAATAAAGGCCTAAGTCACATTTTGGCAATTTTTTTTGCCTTGAACATCTCCCCAGGATGTTGGTCACCTCTGCTTAAATCGGCTACATTCTTAGTTAAACAGAAAATCCAATACTTTGCATGAAATTTAATTATTCATAAATATAATCACTGTATATGCTTCAATTTATTGTTTCCTGGAGGGGAAAACTAAGACCATAATTTTAGGAAGGTGATTTTTTTCCTTTACTTTATTTAATTTAAATAATTTAAAATTTTTTAAATAAATGTAATCAACATTTTTACTTTTATCTATCCCGCCATCCATTTTCTTAACCGCTTAGTCCTCACAAGGGTCGCTGGAGCCTATTTTTACTTTTACCAAAGTTAATTTATTCATTTATTTTAAAGCATCTGTGGTTCTACTTAAGTACAGTGTGAAGCCTTTTGCCTCTTGTGGTATCTTCTAAGGTCAGCCACAAACACACAAACAGAACAGAAGTAAAGTAATACTGTACTGTAAAAAGGAGACGCGAGGACACGCCCTTATTCCCAGTACCGCGAACGCAACATAATCGGCCCTCGCTATGGAGCTCACTTGGAGGGCGTGGTCAGGCCTCAAGGGGCGGAGAAGCCTGCGTGCGCGCGAGCTTGTGATCCTTCTTGCTCGCGCGCGAGCCAACGCGTGTATGTGTGTCGGTCGCGTTTGGCCGCTCGGGATGATCAGACTTGGGAGTCTTCGCCGTCGCTACCACTTGACTCCTTTCCTACGTGTGTTCCTCGCCTCCTTTCCTCTCCACCTCCTCGGCCCGGGAATGTTGACCACCGCGGCCTGAACCGGCACTGCTTCCCGGTCCCTTCACCTCCACACGACCGTGCGTGTCCGTGAGGGTCGTAGCCTGGCTGGCTGTGATTGTGTGAGGTGAGTGCCTGCCACCGGACGAACACGTTACAGTCCTCCGGTCCTGACTCACGGAGAGATGTCAGCTTGTGGTCCAAGTTGAAACTGTTGTCGGCCGTTTAAGTTAAAATAAACTCTCCTGTCTTTCCACACTATCACTCTACTGTATCCTCGCTCGTCCTGGACACTTGAGTCCGCTCGTTTTTGGACTTTTATGTTCACCTTGACGCTCCATTCATGCCCGCTTCGTGCACGCTATTTAGAGGCGAGCAGCGTCCGCCTGCCAGCATGTCATATTGTTGACGATTGCGTAACATCAGTCAAGAGTAGCAGTAGCACACACGGGCAACTTTTTGCATCCAGGGGGACTCCTAGCTGCGCCCTCTCAACAGTTTGGCAGTGATTCCCCTGTGGGGGGCGGTTTCGAAGGAATTGCCTGCCTTGGCTAGACGTCCCTGAATGGAATCCTCATATTAGTGGGACGTTGACTGAGTTTCGTTTTGATGTAAGCATCCCTTTCAGCATCTACTGTCATTTGCAGATTTATGATGCAGTTCTGTTCTATTTTGATGGACAGTATACTTAAAACACAAAAATCTATCACACTATTTTTGTGTAAGTAGTCGAAGGCCTGCGTCAGTCCCATTTTGGGCTAATAGGACATTAACAGTTAACACCAAAAGTGTGTTACTTATCAGGTCTTTTCCTGTAACTGTTTTAGTCGCAGTCACTCCCGAAAATCTTGCTGCAGAAACAACTACATGTACCAAAGCAGTTTTGAAGGCTTCATTGCTTGATTTCTCAACCCTAGTTCACACATGGGTTGGTGCGTCAAAATCGCATGTAGTGATGAAGCAATTTTAAGTACTGATATTTTCCTTCCCTTAAAAGCAGCTTTCTTCTTCTTGGAGGCTCTTCATCTCTCTCATCATTTGGCCTTTATTTTATTAGTAGTCATTTTTTTTAAATACTGCATCATGTAACCATGATGACCGGAGTGCCATATGTATAAAGGCAAAGACAGATTCATATGGTTAATCAAGATAAAACCTCTTTCAGATGCTGATGATCAATCAAATATTTTGTGTTCACGCTCTCTTATGCCAAGTATCCCACGTACCGATCCACAGTCTGTTCTCTACAATATACCAGGTGTGTCAGAGTTTCAGTACTGGTATCACAAAGGTTACGATTTCAAAGCCATACTACAAGTGATCCCCTTCCACTTGGGCCAGATGATCAACCAGTTCACCAACAAAGGCCTTTACTGTGGCTTTTGCTTGGGTCATTGTACAAGATGAGTGGAAAGCTGTGGCAGGATCACTTCACTGCTTCACTGTGCTGACACATCTGCGCACAATGCCCTGAGCATCTGACAGTTCCTGACCGAGAAGAACATCACCATGCTGGTTCTCAAGCTTATTTGGATCATCAATGGGCCCCGTTTTGAAGATATGGACGATGGCTGTGATGATTGAGCTGTGGATGATCCTGTAAGAATCCCTCCGAGACTGCATAAAGCGAAGTATGCTAGACGCTAGTGTGATTTACTTCAAAGGGGAAAACTTGCTAGTAGTTTGGATTTGAAATGCAGTATCATTAGTGACACCAGTCATTTTCAGATACACCTCGTTTACTCAGTGTACAGGAATATACAGTCGGGCTGTCTGAACAATGAATCAAATACAAATTAAAATTGCAATGTAGTCGGATGCAATTTTCAAATCGTGAAGGCTACAATTTAGAAAAAAAACAAAGTCAAACTACATTTATTCAAATGATGGGCATTATTTTTAGTATTTATGTGTATATTTTGTAGTATATTTATTTAGACTATATATGAAACAGTGTTACTCCATTTCCCACAGATTTGAAATCTACCTGGGTGGGTGGACTCCTGTGGGGGTGTGGTGGGAGGATGTGGGTAATAAATTGCGTCTCCTCAAACCTCATGATCCACAAGTGAGTGACGGCGAACTAATGTTACATGCAGTATATCTTGTTGTGACATGTTTTGTGTGTGTGTGTCTTTTTAATATATCTTTTAATTAAATTTTCTTGAAATCTACTTTGGTGGTGACCAGTTTACTTGGGTGGCCCGCCCAAGTATTAACATGGTGTGGGAAACCCTGTACATGAAAAGTTGAAGTGAAGCCTTTGTTGTAATTTGATTCATGTCTTAATTTGTTTGGTAGAATTTTGTGAAGTTGTCAGTGAACGCTTAAGCCTGCAAGTCAAAGTGATAATAAGTTAATAACTTTATGTGGAATAGATAAATATAAATTGTCTTTCTTAATATTTAATGGTTCATATACCTTTATTTTAGGGTAAGCCTGACCTACAAAACCTCAACATTTATATAAAACCTGCTATTGTTTTGCAATACAGATTAATTCATAAAAAAATAACAGGATATTAAATCACAATTGCAATATTAATGGGGGGGGGGGGGGGTTGCAATTATTTGGCCACTGCATTAGGAGACCCTGTACTATGCAATAGCCATAATTTTTAATAGATTGTTATGAATATTATGTTTTTTGTTTGTTTGTTTGCAACCAATATTATCCTCATAACTTATATGGCACCGGTGACTTGACTGGATGGCCTGTAACTACATTTTTAGGTCAAATGCCCTAAGCCATGTTTCCAAGAAGAGGTTTGATTGACTGTACAGTTTGGATTAGGTAAACCAGGATCAGGCTTGTGCTTCCGCTATGGGGTGTGTGGCAGTATAGCTGTGTCTTATAGGGAAGAAGGCAGTCCCATTACTGGATAAAACAATATTTGCGCTTAATCACAGCAGACTTAAAGTCATCTTCATGAAGATCAAGACAAAAAAACTGTAAAAAAAAAATGTATTACTGAGTCAACAGCATAATGGTAATTTTAGTTTTTAAATACAATAATTGCCTCAACAGTTCCTAAGCATTACAGAGGGCTACACTGCTAGAATATTTTTGAAATTTTGAAGCCATTTGGGGAATGGCTTTAAGACAGCAGGCATACAGTTTTTGGTTAATGCACTTAATTGCACAGTTAGCTAAGCCTTGTCGCTCAACCAGGTCCCTGTCTTTAGACTGCTAATATTTGGCGTATCAGGTCAGCGCTCTTTTATCTTGAGCTTCCTTCTTCCTCTCAAAAGGTGTTGCCCTAAGCAACACTGCTGACTTATTTAATTTCTCGTCCTCCATTTTGCACATCTAACCCAATATGTGACCAAACCCAGAAAACAGGTTAGCAGGTTTCCTGTGCATGCCGCAATAACTAGCAAGATAACGGGGTTGATGACATGATTGTTTGTTTGATGTTAAACCCGCTTGGGGAAAAAAAATCCTTATGACTGGTTTCCTCGGACAAAAGGTACAAGGCTCGAAATGTGTTGTTTTGCTCGACAACATTTGCTTTTGATGAAAGTCCAAACAAATACAGATGGAATAGAAACGTACTCTTTGAAAAAGCAAAAAAAGCATGCCACTTTTAAACGAATGCATGAACATCTCTGTTGGGTGGAAACGTGACAAACGGATATAGCAATAGCAATATAACAAATGTAGCAATATAGCACCTAATATATATATAGCACCTAAGATAATGGATAGCAGTAGAATGCTTGTTAACCCCAAACATACAGTAATCACTTGAGATAATGTAGTTGCATAAGTCTGCACACCCTCTTAAACTAAGAATGTACTGTGTTCAAAATTAACCAATCACATGCAACCTCATGTTAAATGGGAGTCGGCACACACTTACCACCGTTTGAAGTACCTCAAATTAACTCCATTTAAAGTTGAAATGTTGTATACATTTGCTGCTATTGTTAAAGTTACATCACATTGTCCAAAAGAGTCAGTCAGGAGACATTTTCAATGTATTATGGAAAACTGAAGACGGTCAACGTCAAGTTGAGAAAATATGACGCGAAAGTGACATTAGAAAAAACTGGGCATCCCTCCAAATTTGATGAAAGACAAGAAACCTGGTGAGGGAGTCTGCCAAGAACCCGACAGCACTGTTGAAGGAGCTGCTGGCTTGTACTGGTGGTTTCATCTTCTGTTAAAGTGAAAATGAAAAGTGCCAAATGTCAGTCAGTGTTAACGCAAAACCTTCAGAGTTTTGCTAGAAGGCAACCCCCCCCCCCCCCCAAAAAAAAAAAAGTTTGGAAAAGCCCACTTAAGCAGCTGAACTTTATTTGGGGTTTATCAGAGGCACGTGTGCTGATTCACATTTAACATGAGTTTGAATGTGTTTGGTTAATTTTGAACACAGCCACATCCCCACTTCTAAGACACTTTGCCCACTTGTGGAACCACATCCTCTGTCGTATATTTTTACTTCCCCTGTTGAAAATACTTAATTTTCATATCCGCTTTATAAGATATACAACTGTATACTGTAGTTATCCCTCTAACCACATGACTAGTTGGCAGCCAGTGACAATCACTTGTAGCGTGTTTTGCTCCACCCTTGACATGCGCAGAATTGCGCATCAAAGCTTATTACTTCAACTGTTACTGAAACTTAATTTCAATTAGGTGGCCTGAACTCAAAAAGTCAGTGACAATTAGTTAGAAATAAAAAATGAAGAACACTTGAGACTTGAGCCATTGCATCAAAGCAGACCGCAAGATGGATATGGAACCTAACTGAATAAATTGTCAGATCAGCTGACTTGTAGCAAAATCGTAGCCTCTCAATGCACTTTTTTGGAACACGTTCTCATCCGAAACCAAAGAGGATTTCTCTCCCTGCCTTTGCCCATTAATTCCCCATTGAGTTGAATTACGTTGCGGTCCCATTCCCATCCCTCTGCGCAAGGCGGCAGCTCGATTTGTGGTTTGCGCTCACCCCCTTCGCGCCAGGCCTTCTATTTCAAGTCAGTGCTCACTAAGCACGGACATGATGGGGCATGAACTCTGCAAAAGACTACAGGCTGCCAAAAGGCTGCTGAGTGCACATATTGCTCATAATTACAACCCGTTGAACGTATACTTGTCTTACTGCAGCATTCAGAACACGAGTGTTTCGTCTTGATAAAATGTATGAACCGAAGAAAATTGCATGCATAATTTGTCACAGATGCAACCGAAAATATTTGAGCTAGTCTTTTGGCACACAGGTATCGTGTGAGGACGACTACTCTTGCTCTTCCTTGTATGCAAGTACTTAAAGGCACCATAAAAGTGGGGGAGATATCCTATTAACTGGTATTGGAGCTACAAGTATAAGAGCTTGCGCCTGTGCTCTAGGCAGCATTCCATTGGGTCTTGCGTCAGCCAGCAGTCATTCAGCACTAGTTAGTCTAGGCTTATACACTGTTAATACCCCCCCCCCCTCCCTGATGTAATGACACCATTAACCCAATGCCTGCTGGGGGACCGCAGCACAGTTGATGTATGTCAACTGACTGCATCTAGAAGCGACTCTTCTCTCTGCAGCCAAATTCTCAGGTGGACTGTCCATGGATAGAATGTAAGCCAGTGATAGCGAGCGCTGCAGTGTGTTTCTTGGCTACGGTTTGGCCCAAGTTGCATAATCAGACTCTTTTATGCGCCTCATATAAAATGTCTTTCCTGAGTTCATTTGCCAAATACTTCACTGTTGTGAAAACCACTTGTCCATCAGCCTACAATGTTTCCACTGTTTTGAAACATATTAAAGGGAAGTCAACCCCTAAATTTTCTTTACACTAATATGTTCTATGCCTTCCCACTAGTCTAAACACAATATTCTGATTAATATTGTTTCTGTGGAATACGAGTTAAGCAGGAAAATCCACCCGCTTTATCCTTCTCAGGGGGCAGCCATTTTGTCACTTGCTGTTGACTGAAAATGACATCATAGTTGCTCAGGGTAACGACCAAGCACGATTCACCTGTTTTCTGAAACTGAGTTGTGGTTGGTTGTGACCTGAGTTACTGTGATGTCATATTCAGTCAACAGCAAGTGGCTAAATGGCCCAAAAAATACACACACAAAAAACAGGAAGGTTTTGCTGCTCAACGGGGCCCATACAACATTATTGTAAATTTCAGAAATGCTTCTAAATATATTAACTCATTTGCTCCCAAAAACGTATAAATACGTTCTATTTTAAAAATGACCATGCTCCCAAAGACATATTTGTATGTTTCTTTATGCTCGAGCATACAGAAGGCTTTGATGCAGCCTATGGACTGAAGAGAATGGTTGAAGCAGTGGTAATTACAAAAACGTCCTGCAGTTCGCTGCAGAGTATAAGAGATCAACCAGGGCCATGTTGCAACAAGCTGTTTCGCCCACTATTTTAAACAGATTTGTGAATAATGATGAAACTTAGCTGTATTGTAATGCTAATTGATGCAAAACGGAAACAGATAGAAATATACTTTTTTTCCTGATGAAAGAGGAGACTCTAATCCTTATTTTGGTGGGTTCCACGTTTTATGGAAATAGATCACAACATTCTGTGGCCTTGCAAAATCAGTCAAAATCCAGTAAAACAGCCGGGAGCAAAGGGGGTTGCTTCAGTGAAAATGGCTGGGAGTGAATGAGTTAAATATGTTTGAGGTTTTTTTTTTTTTGCTACTAATATATATTACTAAATTATGGAGACTGAGAGTAAATACAGATAGCATTAGCGTAAAACTGTTATTCACCATTTCTGTGTCGTGTCTATGTCGTGCAACCAGCCTGAGTCCAGTTATTGTTATTTTTATTAATAGCCCATAGCTAATGATAGGTTATACTCGACTAGTTCAGTCTGAGATGAACAATGTTGATTCCCAGACAGGTCTATGTTTTCTGGCTCAGACTTGGATTCTGGCTCTGGTAGCTCAAAAATTTAGGGATGCGTAGGAGAAACAAAGTTGCTCAACAAAGTAGCATTTCAACAAAGTAGCATTTCTGATGTCGTTGTGCTATTCGACTTAGTTAGGCCGGGTTGTGGTTTCTGCGCACTCGGCAGACACACCCACAGAGTTTGAGAGGATTTAATGGCTTCATTTTTCACAATTTTGAGGCCTCCTTTTTTATACTTGGTCAATTCTTTAGCTTTCAAATTCGTCAAGGTTGTTAACAACACTTTTCTAAGTGTACTATCAAATTTCAAAAGTATATATTTTGTAATTTATGGGGCACTTACTGCAAGTTAACTATTCAAATTTGAGCACTCATCAATGTCAAATCTTTATACGATAAGCACCACAAAATTGTTTTCATTGTATTTCAAAGATGTACAATTCTCAAGAGGATGGCACAGACCTATAAAAACCAGACCTTTGCTTGTCTAACCTCAAGAGTGTACAATGGATCAAGTTTCTCACTGTCTGGTTTTGGTCCAAATATGGCTGAAACCAGAGACTGTGTGAGAGGCGAGAGATATTGCCTTCGTTTCACAGGTAACTCAACACTTGAATAGTGTCCTTCGAAACCAGATGTATGCGTGTCTTAAAACAGCCCCCCTTCAACAAACCAGGTTTGTTAGCATTTCTAAGACTATAAGATAAATCGAGTTGCCATTCTTTTATAGTGGTCATACATCCCCAGCCTCTGCTAGACAATTTGTACTTAAATTACTTGTTGGTGTTGATAGTGTTGCTTCCAGTTTGGATGATGTAAAAAATGGAGGTCATCCAACATGACCATCACTTTACTGTATTTAACCTTTTGTGGTTGTGTCAAAAAGGCCAAATTGATGTAAGCTAGCTAAACCTTCGGAGGTCACCAATACCCCCAACTTACAATACTACAAAATTGCGCCCGGGCCCAAAGCATTCATCTTGCCATTGCATAAGACTGCTTCAACCAAAATCCTCATCCAATTAAGATCCCAAAAGACCTTTCTCCATTGACTGGTGCTATTCAGCGTCCCCCGGCATGACATCAGGCCCTCTCTTATAGCCCCACTTTACGCTGCTGCGCTCAAATAATGAAAGCTGCCAATTAATGACTAATCAACATGTGCAACAAGCACATCCAGTGAGGAGTGACTGCCATCTAATCTGCTGATTAAAACAGAATACAGAGATGCTCTGTTCAACGTGCTCTGTTGCATTGCAGACGGAATAACAGGCAGCCCACACGCATGCATCCACACTCGCACCAGCACACATTCTGCTGAAAGTTGATAGCTGGAATTAAATGTCATTACAATAAAATTCTCATTGAGCCATGCATGTTTAACTGTAGTGTGCACAGGTTTTTTTTTTTGGGTGATGCAATCTGATTCAACCCTCGCGGATCCTGAGATCCTCAGGCACCGGCCTTCGAACTCTTCCTAGATTGGGGATTAAATCACACAGTGAGGCTACATTCAGCCATTATGGTGAAATAGCCTGCCAGAAGACATCGGGTCCGCAGAGACTGTTGAGATTTTCAAGAGGAGTGCTCAAGACACCTTTTTAGTTTAGCTTTGCTTTTATTTATTTTTATTTTTATTTTTTTTATCAGGAGAGCTCAGTATTGTTCATTCGATTTGACATCATCATTGCTCTACTTTTTTTAAAAAAACAAATAAATTAAAAAAAATTAATAAATGTTTTTTTTTTATATATATATATATACATATACTGTATATACATATACACACATATATATATATATATATATGTATATATATATTTTTTTTTCGTATGTGGGTGTGTATGTGTGTGTGCGAGCGTGTGTGTATTCATCAGTTCACCTAAAGCCCATTAAAAAAAATCCCATACTAATAATATAATATAATAATAAATTGCCAAATGCAGAAACATCAATGTAAGTTATCACGATGTAGTGGCTCTCGCTAACAGACAGAATTAAGTAACCAGAATTAGGTTAAAGACCTAAAGGCTTTGCTTTTATTTTGTTGGCGGTGGGCTGACATCCCTCTCCGTGTGGATGAGCTCCCCATGGGTGCTTTTCCTCACGTAGTTTCTCTGTGCCCCACCATGTCTTTAAAAAAACTAACATAGTTGTCACATAGTGTGTGTGTGTGTGTGTGTGTGTGTGTGTGTGTGTTTGATTTGAATCGATTGTTGACTGCCCCTTTTGAATTTGAGCTCAAGGCTGGTGGCAATCAGAGTAACACGATACATGCACCACAGGCAATTAAGCTGTTCACATGTTCAATAGTCTCATCACATAGCATAGTTCTTCTATAGGTCATGTTGGCATACAAAGCTTTGATAACTCCCAGCATCACCCTCCAATATTTTCATTGAAAGTGTGTAACTAATTTAAACATATACACTGCAATAATTGACCTACCCTCCTTTGGGGTTATGGTACGGTCAGTACATTAATTTCAATGGGCTGTAGAAAAGACTCCACACGTTGACTTGGATCTGTGCCATTTTTTTAATTAAGGTTATGTTTATATTCTGGTGCTACAGAGCTGCAGATTTGAGGGAGGGGCGAGTGGGTCACCCATGGGGAGTAGGGTAAGAGTTTGGAGAAAAGGGAGTTAGGGATGTGGCATAGTGGTGATGCGTGGGATAATAGTGGGAGTTAGTGAAGTGGTTGTGACCGTTGTGTGGGCTCAGGTTGGTAGATGTTGGGAATGAGTGAGTGGTGTAACTTTTTTTCAACATTGTTACAATAAGTTCATTTTGAAAGTTGCCACTTTGTTTTCATTCCTTTAAAATTAATCATCACTTTGCTAGTTACCTTTTTTCTTAACCTGAAATTAGTCATCTTTTTTGAGTCATGTGTTAAGAATCAACGTAACTCACATTTGAGTACATACATGATAACGCAATGATGGTAGTTCCTGAGTGTTACTACGCTTCTCCAGGTTGTCACAATAGTTTCTGTAAGGCAAAGGTCTGGAGTGCAGGTTAAATTCTTTTGTTCGCGTTTTTATGAGTAGCATCAGTTCTCAAAGGTGTAAAATGCCTAATTGTCTCTATATGTGTGCCTGAATATTATATGTCAGGCAACTAAGGGGAGGGGAACTGGGGGGTTGCTGTATCATACATACTTTTTCACCCAGTGCCCGATACGGAAAAAAAATGTGTTCTGTGCATTCCAAAGATGACTGAGCAGAGCTGAACAGCCCAGTGTTCAGCTGTGTCCAGTCCAATCAACTGTAGGCAAGTTGAGTAAGATGAACACATTTTGCAATTATATACACAAAGAGAGAAGTTGACACAGCTGCACAGCTGAGTTGGAGCTGTTTTTTCCCCCCTTCAGTTTATGAGAATAAAACCTCCCGTGCATGCAGTGGCGTTGTCCCAAAGCAACACAGTTTGTTATTTCAAACTAGATATCATTTGACTGGTAATTCAGTATTCTTTTTTTCTTCTTCTTTGTTTTTACCTTATAAATCAGGTACTGTTTCCCCAATATTTGTTCTTCTGCCATTTGAATGACTTTAATATTTGTAGAGCTGTCAAAATTAATCAATTAATTGACAACTATTTTAATAATTGAGTAATCGTTTGGAGCCTTTTTTTTTTAATTTTAATTGTCCAAATCCTCTGATTTCAGCATATCAACAGTAATTGTTCACTGATTTATGTAATCCTTCATGAAAGAAGACATTTGCAAACATCTGTTTTTACTTTGGAAAACAATGACCAAACCGGTAACCTAGTACAACATCAATCCCCCCCCCCCCCATTTTTTTAATACACTGTCAAGGTCAGAGGTCCATTTTAAGTATGCTGTTCAAGTGGAAGCAATCAAATCAAAGGCTGTAATCCTTGCATTGGAATGGCTTTGATTCTGGCAGAAGTTAAGCAAAGTTGTGCTTGTGTTGAATACCTTAGTCACTGATAGGCTTAGTCATGTGTTAGTTATTTTCATGCTGCGCTCTCCACCAAATGTATTGCAACCATGAGGCTATTCGTTTTCTGTTGACTGAAAATGTTATGGATCGATACAGATGATGGGACAAGATCAGTTCATCTTCTTGGTTTCCCCCAATGTTTTTATATCTAGATTGGTCACAACTTCAAAACAGACGTGTTTAGGTGAACAAAATAGATTAAACAGATTACTGATGTAAAACAGAAGTGGCTAATGGGGACTTAATATGGGTCGGTAATATTAAGTTGCAAATCCTTTGCCTGCAATAGCTGTGTCTTGCCAGTGACAGACTGGCATCACCAATTATTCACATTCTTTTGTGAGGCCTTTCTTAGGTTTTATTGCAAATTATTTCAGTTGTTTCTTTGTCAAAGTCATTGTAGCATTTTATAGCTACATAGCTCAAGAGAGCAACAAACATAAATGCTAATGTTAGCGTACCATTTTGCTGCGTGTTTCTTATCAGTATTTTGAGGTGGACAGCCTGTACTGTGCAATGGAAAATCTGTATTTGTTTTTTGGTCGCGAATGTTAGTTATTGAAGTTTATTTTTGTCAATCCCAGGCAACTTCTAACTCTTAATAAACATAAATTCCAAGTGCAGCTTGTCAAGAAATCCATGGGCGCCTAATGAGGAGCCGCCTGGAGAGTTTAGGTTGATGTTAATTTGTTTTGTTTTTGTTGTAAACTTTGTGTCTGTAAATAATGTGTAAATGACGAGCTGTCCTTGTATGCCAGCTGACCGGACCACACAAGCATTTACACAGCAGCACACACACACACTCACCCACACACATACTGATGCACACTCATTACAAGGAAGCCCATTCAGCAGTCGTTGCTACACCATTGCCAAGGTCTTTGTTTAGATTTCATTCATGGTTTGATCATTATTTGCGAGCAATTTTGGATGTTCTAAAAAAACCCTATGTTCTCTCGATTTCTTGGAAGGGGGAGAAAAATCAGGTCAAACGACAGGAAACTAAGGATAGTCTACTTCTACTCACAATAAATACTGGATGGTTTTGCTAATGAGTTCTGTCTCAGACTTTGGAAATACTATAGAAAAATGTCAGGTCAAAGTGTCAACATTTTGTTTATTTGGATGAAAACAACAAGGATTTTAATATTAGTGATTGACACATTCCATAGGCAGGTGGTGATGATTTTTATTTTTTTATTTTTTGCAGGTGTTTATCTGAACTTGTTTGTCCTGTTAAATTATAGAATACTTAATATACTTAAATATAATTCTAGGTCAAGTAATCGCTAATTATATTACATTGGTTGCACCGCGCCTTAGAGGCGCCTGATATGTTTCGCCACCATCTTACTGCTACGGATACCCGAATGAGAAGAATTTCCCAAATGTAGTTAGCCTCTGGTGGTGCTTTCAACTAGTTTACCTTAAACAGCTAAGGCCTGCAGGTCATCGCCGCTGACTCCCGTGATTTGGTCCCCCGCCGCCTGTCTCCCTGCTTTGCTTTCACTAGCTTTTGCTAACTTCTCCCGCTAGCTGTTCTTCTTAACCGCTCCAGCTAGTTCTTGCTAGCCGCTCTTGTTTGTAGTTCCAGCGAGTTTTTGCTTACCATTCTTGCCCGCCACTCCTGCTAGCTCCTGCTCACCAGGTTGCTCGCTTACTCCAAGTAATACTTGGTAGTAATTTGTGGTAGGTCTGCAAAGTGTGGTCTCTCTGAGGCAACATAGTGTGCATGCTTCAAAATTGCATTCTATTAGTGCACTACTAAGCAACACAAAATTCTACACACTGTATCTTTTAGGTATCCTGATTTTGATAAATGCGTAATTGTTAATAATAGATCATCCTTTATTATCCATAGGTGGTTTTAAGTTCCATTCTACTGGAAAATTTCATTTTGCGTTTTTAATGATGTGAGTAAATAACTTCTGTGTTAACTGCACCATCTTAAAAAGGCTTCTCAAATAGCATATAAGTGCTCAAAATGGTTGTTTTACATACCCACGCATAGCCATGCATAAACGTCATTGACACATACCGTACATGCTCAGATGCGTAGAGGCTCATAAAAAGAAACACACACACTCACTAGCTCTGATGTGGACGCAAAATAAAATTAGCTTTAATTAATGGCAGCCAAATTTTGGGAATACCAAAAGGGGTCATGAACTGCAGCATATGAGCACTCGTGGTACTGAGCCTGAGCAGCTTGACTCCAAATTTACCCCTGTGGTCTAACTTAAGACCTGGAGAGGTGCCGGCAGTGTATTTTTGGGTTAGCGTACAGAGATGTTTGCCCAGTGGTAGCAGTACCAAAAGGTAAGTAGGATATCCACTTTAAGAAGTTAAATACATTGACTTTAGTGGCGCTATTTCTAAACCCAAGATCTCCAGGGCTGGTCAAAAGATATATATACATATACTGTATATATTTTTTTCATATTTTATTTATACTCACCTGCATTTATTTTTGCTTCCTTCTGCAGGTCCGTCTTCCAGCAGGGCTGATCCAACTGAGCAACTCAAAGCATGGCTGTGGCTGGATGTCCTGATTATTTCCTGCATCATCCCAAATATCAGGTATAAATTGAAGTGTGAGATCCTCTCTAGGTTTACTCAAGGATGGATGGTTAAACGTTTGATTCCGAACTTAATAGATTTTATGGAAATGCAGAGAGAAAGACTATACCCACTATAAACAAACTAGCCATTTACTTTGGATCGTGTTTCAACCACGGGAACTTTGGATCCATCACCAATAGTCTGGATTCTGTTATTTATTTATTTATCTATCTATCTTCAGCAATAATCACAAAAAAGAACAAGATTTAGTCAGCCTTACAACACACAATGCAAGACCAGTATCTGGTGTGAAAGAGTGCCTAGTTTTGCTCAGTGAAGTTGAACACATGACCTGAATGCACACACGCTTAGAATTTGTGCGGTACCAGTCAACCAGTGTTGTAGAGCTGCTTGGATGACTGGGTAAGAGATCAGTCACAGTCTGATAGCTGCACCTAAAGGCAGTGTGTGTCGATAATGGTGATTTCTACTATTTGGATGTGCAAATTGGGTGATGCACTGTTGAATTTCATTATCATTTTACATCACAGTGATGTTAGGCTTAGTCTCATTACGATACTTTCAGTCTGACCAACAGAGCTTAAACTTGAGACAAATGATTGGCTACCAGGATTTCTTGTCTCATTAACGACAAGTCACATAGCGACATTTGCTCTTTTCCTTTGCTGGCGTTTATGTTGTTACTTCTCCATACGCCCTTTCTTTATAACTTAGACACCCCAGAGGCCAAGGCCAGTTCATGGTTCAGTGCAGACACACCACATGGATAAAAAGTTATAAAGACGTGAACCGCATACGTTAGGCTCGTTGCAGACTGAGCGACTCAACTGAAAGTGACTTGGAAGAGGTGTTTGAACACTGCACGCCTACCGATCTGTGCACCTGAAAAACTGTGTTTTGGGTTTTTAGGCTCCGCATACAGTATACTGTATTGTGTACCTGTATTATATAGCGCTTTTCCACCTTACAAGGCCATCAAAGCACTTTACATTTCACTACTCATTCACCTAATGATGACGCAGCATCAGGAGCAACTGGGGGTTCAGTATCTTGCTCAAGGATACTTCCACGTGGTCTCAATGGCATGGGATCGAACCCACAACGACCACTCTACCACTGAGCCACGCCGCCCCCGGTAATGTTGGATTGTCATATTATACTGAATGCAATCTTGCATTTTGGCGACAGAGACGATTTGCTTTCTAGCCACAGGTACATCATATGACATGATGAATACGCTTTGGGGGAAGTCTATTCTATTCATTGCTCTCGGAACCTGTCATTAAGTATTTTCCCCTGTCAATTTAACGTTACTTGAAATGTAATTTGAAGTCCACCACAAGGGAGTGCAGCTTGAAAAAACAATGACAAAAAAAACCCAAAGTGCTTCTGTGAGCAATAGGATCTTCTACTCTGTGTGACGTGCATGCCACAGGGACAAAGCATACGCTGAAAAAAAGCCTGGTTGTTTAAATAAGGATAAACTGTACTTTATACTGTGGCACCTTACCAGGAGCAGGCAGACTGACTGATAATAGCCATTGCATTGTAAAGACAAGACATGTACAATTGTACACTCTGACTCTGCTTCATTATTATTAAAGACAAGACTGGAGGTCTCAATAATTATCTCATGGGCTATTGTAGAAATGTTCATTTTATTCTCATTGTGATCAGAAGAAATTGACAAGCTTGCAATTACTGAACTGCAATAGTGGTAGTGGTGTGCTTCATATGAAAGACAGAATCTGCCATCATCAGCCTTCAGTCCACAGACATTCAGTTCCTCCTTTTGTTAGGCCCTGTCTAAACACTAAATGCACTCGCAATCAATAGACGTCTCCCGAGTGTGGTTGTATCAAAAACTGGTCCAAATGAAGTCTTTATTAATGTTACTATTATTTTCTGACTTTACTGTACTTAGTATTGTTATGTCCCTAATACTCTTATGTACCTTGTTTTCAATAACATTTTAATTGGGGCTGTTGTTTGCTGAAAGATATTGGTGCCTGATACAGTTATAATATATGTTATGCCTTCTTAATGAAATTCCTTTTGATCTGACTTTGCCTTTCTGCCCTGTCTCCATCAGCAGGACAATATAGATCGGTCCGCCAATCACAGACAAGCAAACCTCATTGGGCCGGGCTTCCAACAATCAGCCAACCACAATTCACCAAACCATCAAGGTTTGTTACTTTTGGTTTATTACATTGTAGCAAAATCAACTACTGTAGCTTTTGGACAGGTGTGTATGTGTGGGGTATATGTAGATATAGCATAGACATTGTAAATGACTACTTTGTGTTCAGTGGGTCGGGACAAAACGAGCACCAAACAACCCCTAATTCAATGTCTGCTTGTAAGTTTAATGTGTGGAATGGAAAGATCACATATAGTAGTACCATTATTTCTCGGTTTAAAGATCATTAAAAGTGGTTACACTACTTGTGGTCGGTCATATGTGTGTCGCTTGTCTTCAGTATAGTGGGGGGTTGGAGATGGGGGTTGTTTTATATTTGGCCCTCTTCCGCTGTAAACATTTGAGCAGTTCAAAGGGTGATCTGTGCGGACACAGGGTGCCATTATAATTACGCGGCCTATCTAATTGTGCCATACAGGATTGGTCCAGGACAATCGGAGCATGAGATTTAAGCACAATATTGGCTCAGCATGGGAGGCAAGGGCGGGGAGTCTGTGAGGACTCAACCAGTGAATTAGAAAGCTTGGCCACGGCATGGGAAATAAATGGAGCAGAAATTACATTGTCATTTTTTAGGATCAGCCGGATGGAGGGAACTCAAGAGAACAGGAGAGGCTGATGAATGGGGATGACTTTTCATTTGAACATTTTGCTGACACTACATTTATGTCACATACATGTTGAGGCCTTTATTATTGAACACCCTGACAGTTGACCATTTACTTTCGCATGTAATGGCTTACTTATTGTGGCTTACAAGATGTTGAATCTTAAACTCTAACACGCCTGACCTACTCTTGAAATTTGACCTTGCTCGTAGCATTATTAGATGGATGATAATCCTTGCCGGTTTTATTAACTCATTCACTGCCAGCCATTTTCACTGAAGCAACCCCTTTGCTCCTGGCTGTTTTATTGGATTTTGACTGATTCTGCAAGGCCCACAGAATATTGTCTTCTATTGCTATAAAAACATGGAACCTACCAAAAGAAAGATTAGAGTCTCTTCTTTCATCAGGAAAAAAAGTATATTTGTATCTGTTTCCGTTTTGTAGCAGTTGGCATTAGAATATAGCTAAGTTTCATCATTATTCACAAATGAAGGAGCTTGTTGCAACATGGCCCTAGCTGATCTTGTATACTCTGCTGCCACCTGCTGGCCGTTTTTGTAATTACTACCATTGCTTCATCCGTTCTCTACAGTTCAGAGGCTGCATCAAAGCCTTCTGTATGCTCTAGCATAAAAACCAAAAAAAACATTTAAAAAACATATAAATACGTTTTTGGGACCATGACAAGATTTAAAATAGAACGCATTTTTGCGTTTTTTTGAGAAAATCTGATTGTTTTCCAGTGATCTGGCTTTTTCACCCACTTGGCATGTTTGCTTCACAGCCAGAATAGTCATAAACCTTCTTACATTGGAGAGACCAGGACAGCTTTGGACTCACTATTCCATATTTCATAAATTTGGAACGAGCAACTTATGAGGGGGATTTGCACCCAGTGTTTAAGAAACAGCGGAAGTTATCAAGTAATTCATAAACGGGCCCATAGTCAAGTTGTTGCAAGACACAGGCAGCCTTGGTGTGACATGTATGTGTGAGTCGCGATGTCACCGGCTTGCCCTGTTATCATGCCTGTGTTGTTTCTCTCAGCTGCGCACCAACCAGCCTAAAACCTCATAGCTGAGCTCACAAATGCATAAAGCTGCTTCATCCCTAACACGTAAAGTCACTCAAACATTTTGTATCCCGCCCCTCCATGAGATGTAGTGAATTTAACAGAGTGTTGATGTCTTTGCAGCTGCCGGGCAACAAATCCCATCAATGGTGCCAATGCAGTTAAGTAATTTGACGGCACAGCTCTCATGAGCTCATGGCTTGAAATGAATCTCCCAGCTCCAGTTATTCCTGTTTTGCCCTTGTTGGGAAAGCGTGACATGTCACAGGCACGCGTGCACGAGCACAAAAGTGCAGGCACACATGTTCCCTCTCAAATAGTTAAACGCCCACACTCGAAAATAAATAATGGCACTGTAAGGTAACAGCAGATTTCGGACAGCCCGTTAGATCACAACATGGGCCCAAATTGTATGTCCTCCTTTACTTTTGATCAGGTCAGGACATACTGTATGACTATTCAATAAATGTTCGGTATATTCCGCTTTTCATGGGCAATTTCAGAATAGACCTAAAGGGATAAAACAAAAACTGTCCATGTTTTAGTCAGGACAACATCATTTCAGATCTAAAACTATTTCACATCAAATTTTCTCTCATCTTTTTGATGAAAATTAACTTGACACACAATTACAGTACAGTAATAGTAGTGCAGCGGTCGGATTAACATTATTGTTGAAACGTTATAGCCGTTGGATTAATGTTAGATTATAACTATAATTTATTTTTATTTTTTTTACCTTTCACCGTGAATCCATCTTCTTTCTGTCTCATGTTTTGTCACTGTGTCACATGACAGATTAGCAGAGACAAGATTTTACAAAATCATATCATTTTCGTCTCGTTTTTGTTCATGAACTAAAATATCCATAGATTTTTTTATTTCGTCTCCTCTTCATTAGTCGACAAAAATGCATACTGATTTAGTCTTAGTAATAGTTTATTAATATAGTTTTAGTCCAGTCCAGTCTAGTCTAGTTTTATTATTTTAATATTATTTTCATTGACAAAATTAACACTAGATGACACCAAAGCTTAGTGGCCACTTTCCTCTTGAGAGTATGTTTGAAGCCTTGCAATAAATAGCGAGGACCTGTTGATCATTAGTTAGGAGCCGTCTTGGTCCGCATGCCAAAATGTGAACAGCGTGACGAAGAAGAACACTAACTGGTATTTATGTGCTTTGTAAAGTTAAAAGGTCAAAATCAAGACTGCTTTCATTTGATTTTCATTTGAACTGCAGGTGGCAACAGTGTTGCATGTGTGCAAGAAGCAGTGACGTGTCACAAAAATCTGGAGGGAAATTTGGTGCAAAAAGTAACTTGCAGTTGTAGTTATAGCAAAATAAGCTCGCTGTGGAAAAGAGAACTTGTAGGAGTTGGTGGCTGTGCGGACACAAGTGACTTTTGCACCAGTTGTAGCGCAGAATACAAAAATGAGTTTGACTTGTAAAGTGATGGCCGTGCGCTGGACCAACACAGGACCATTTTGACCAATCAAAAGAGCTAATTTGAGGCATATGTGGCCGGCAGACTCTCATTGGTTCATGTGGAAGCCTTGAACCCACTGAGGTAGACAGAACATCATATTTGCCTCCATTTTTATTTATTTTTTTGAAGTGCAAGGTATGTGTTCTGTCCCACCATTCTACTTTCAAATATAGTAGTTTGTGTGCTGGTCATCTTTATTGGTAATCAGCATTTCTTAGTCCAGCTAACGAGCCAGCTGGCATACCTGTATTACACAGTTGGACCTGTACACATGTTTTTTTCCGTCATTTTTCGTACAGCGTACACATAAGATCTCCGCTGCGTAATATTGTAGTTATAGTGCAAATAGATTAAAATATACAGTATTCCAAATGTGTTATTTTTGTGCAGCATTTCGTTTTTTTTTTATTTTTTATGTGTGCTGGTAGATTAGTTTCATTGCATGGTCAAAATGAGAAGTGCAGCTCTAACAAAGACACACTTTATAGTCAAGAAATTATGTTGCAGTAAATATGACATTCCTGACATTTGAAGTGCATGCCTTAGTAGTTACAATGATGCTAAAGATCTTTCGCAAAAATTGTTAGCTGGATTTTTTGTTTTGTTGCAGGCAGTTGATGACATACTTACAAGTGACCTTCACTTTTTTTGTCATTCAAACTTGGCTTGGGAAATCAACTTATCTCCCTTACTTACATAATAAAAGTGCAGTGTTTTTCTTATCAAATGTGCTCTCGTTGATAAGGTAGTACATGTAATTTCTGAGTTTTCTATGTGACTTGATAGTCAGAGAATCAGAATGTCTTTATTGTCCCTTAAAGCACTGCCCCATCTTTGGGTGTCTTGCTTGTGTTTAAAGGTTGCAGACAGAAGTTCAATAAAGTTTATCGCTGAAATGTGGGGAGGATCTGCTTCCTCCCTTTTGTATTCCTGGCCTCCAGAAAATAAAGAAACATGGGACCAGCAAACATCTTGGATAAAGCATAGAAAGTTATTCACAAGTGAATACTGAAATATTAAAAGCACTTATTGTAGCAATTTGTGGAATTTGCACAATATCTTCATTGAAAAATTCAACATTACCCTCGCTCCTTGTAAACAGGAGCATTTTATCCACTATGCAAATGTGTGCTGACCTACTGTATACAGTATTCATATGTAGGGCTGTCAGATACCACTTTTTTTTTCTTTCTGGCCGATAGCAGTACGAGTACTCCAACTTTTAGTGTCGATGCCATAAGTACTGTTGATAAATAAAATCTTTGGAAAAAAACTGACAATAAATCTAAATAAAGACCTATACATCCCAATATTGCATTTTTACTTGAAATTACATCTTGTATATTCATTCAATTTGTTCATAAAATACATGTTATATAGAGAGCACACAATAAAATGAATTATAAGAAATAAATAAATAAACTAAAACTAATAATCTAGTGGCTAAAAAAGTCCCAATCAAAATATGTGGTTGTACATCTTAATGGGCATCTATCTGTCAGACACGTATGCCTTTAGTTCCTGATTATATAAAAAAACGGCGACCTGAGGGCAGTATCAGTCGCCGTCGCAAGTACCTATACCTTGAAATAAGGCCGGGTACCGGCCCAATTCTGATACCTGGTATCGGCACTTGCCCATCCCTAATAATATGCTAACATTAGCATCTTGAGGCTGAGAGCATAACTAATGCTGAGTTGCTGTTGCTAAACTAAAAATCTCTTTTCTGCTCCACAACCAACTTTAACTATCAAAACTCAATCTATGCCAGTGACATATAGTGAAAGGCCGAACAATTGAATGCCCTTCCATTCTATGGCAGAGGGTACGATGAACCTGTGTGTCGACCTGTTGCCATTTATACAATGGAATAAGGCATACTGTATATGGCTTCATCCGAGCCTCAGCTTTGTATTCACTAAGTCAATTTGTGAGTACATTGAGATGATATCATTTTTCTCGGCTTATTTTGTGACATGCTTTTGTTTGCTCGTGTGAAAATTGTCTCTCATAAAATAAAGATTGCAAGTATGATTAGAAGAATGTTTTATGGTAATGTGACTATGAAGACATTTGCTGCATGTTTGTTCATTATTTAAAGATGTATTCCATACAGAGTAAGAATCAGCTGCTAGTGAGAAAAGTTTGTCCTGTGATCACCCTTACCCGGTGCGAACCATGTCCCCACTCCAAATGCCCCTCACAGTACCCCTTCAATACGAGTCTGGCTCTGTGATTTCTCCTTTTCCTTCTATGCTCCGTATTTGTCTCTGTTTTCCCTCCCTTGCCTCTTCTGTTTCCCTTCGACCCTCCCACACTGTCTTCCCCCGCCCCATCAGGAGGCTTGGCCCCCCGTGGGTGTGTGCGCGCGCGCCAGCGGTATTGTACACCCCACAGCCACACTTTACAGTTTAAGACCTGCTCTGTCCATACTCCCATTGGTCCATTTTTGAATGGAAGCACTTGCGCTGGGCTTGGATTCACATTTCACATGCGTTTTTTTTTTTGTGTGCGCGCGCGTGCATGTGCATGTGTGTTCAATTGATGTGCTATGCATGTATACCCCTTGACAACATTCCTTTTTTCTAAGTGAGCGTCACCCCTCTTTTCAATTTGCAACCAGCTGAATAAAGAGTGCATTCCAAACAGTGAGCCATATGCATCTGCCATCAGTACAATGGTCTTGTTTTGGCTTGGTCTCGTTCCCTAATTACCAGTCATATTCAAAACAAGCTTTTATGCAGATTCCTACAGACTTAACTGGTTTTACAGTTGGTTGGTACTGCATATAAATTAGCTAAGACAATGGAGAATGTTGGAGGATTTTGCTCCCAATTTAACCAATTATATGTTCATAAAGAGAAGGGAAAGGGCTCAACATGTCATAGGAGTAAATGAGCACAGTCCATGAAACAAATGAAATTTTAAAACAATAATGACAGTGTTGTCCTTTTAACCTATGAGGAACTTCTATTTGGTGCTGCCACTTGACTGACAAGTGATACGATACTGGAATGCATTCCCACATATGTTATTGTGATTTTTATTCTCCACAATTCTTTTGCCGTGAAACAACTTTTTTTTTTGCTTCAAAAATGTACGCCTCCCTGGGTATATATTTCGTCTGAAATCACATTGCAGTATTCGCACAATTTAACGTTAAAGTCCCACTTTCCACGCCCACTTCCATACATACAATTGATCATCTTGTATAAAAGGTTGCCCCGGGAATAGTTTTATGTCCTATCAGGTGAGCAATATACAAAATTTTGCTGGTCCGCCATTGGTCAGCGCCCTGGACATGCTTCCGTCATTGTCAGTCCGTCATCACTTTGTCACCACTATTTTAGGACCGACAGACAGGTGGGCAATCCATCAGTCGGACTGCGACGCGGTTAGTGACTACTACACCTCGGGATAGACCTATTATCGGCCGGGCCAACTATCGGTGCCGATATTTGGCATTTTGACAAATATCGGCATCCTCCTTTTTCAGGAGTCTGAATGCCGATAAAGCTCATATATCACTGAGCGGTGAATGCTTGCGAACGTAACGAATTTGGGGTTTTCATCAGGATTTGTAAGCTGCTCCCAGACAGTTTTTACTTGTTGCAGATAAATTTTTGACATGTTCAGTTTTTCACTGTCTGCAAAGATCTTTTGAAACTTTTTACGAACCCGAACAAAAACCCCAAATTAGCTACATTTGCATACGTTTGTCGCTCAATGAGATACAGGGAACTTTTTATTCATGTTTTTTATATCTTGGCTTTACAAAATATGCTGCTGACACTGGGGAACTCCCTACACTTTTTATTTTTTACATTAGGAAATTATTGATGATTTTGGAAAACTGAATTTACAGTTGAAAAATTTCGGGAGCTAAGAAGCTCCCTGCAATTTTTGTTATATTTTTTAAACAAAGCTGTCTATTCTTTATATGTCAATTAAACTGTTCACTCCCAGCCATTTTCACTGAAGCAACCCCCTTTGCTCCCGGCTGTTTTACTGGATTTTTACAGATTTTGCAAGGCCCGCAGAATATTGTGTTCTATTGCTATAAAAACATGGACCTACCAATGGAAAGATTAGAGTCTCTTCTTTCATCAGGAAAAAATATTATATTTCTATTTAATCTGTTTCCATTTTGCAGCAATTAGCATTAGAATATAGCTAAATTTCATCATTATTCACAAATCTGTTTAGAACTGTGAGGATTGGAAATTTGCTTGTTTGCAACATGGCACGAGTTGATCTTTTATACTATGCTGCCTCCTGCTGGCCGTTTTTGTAATTACAGTACTACCATTGCTTCACCCGTTCTCTGCAGTTGAGAGGCTGCATCAAAGCCTTCTGTATGCCTTAGCATGAAAAAAACATAATAACCGTATAAATATGTCTTTGGGACACTTAAACTTTGAAAATGTAACATATTTATACGTTTTTGGGAGCAAATGAGTTAAAAGGAGAAACTTTAAAATTGTTAAAAATGTGAAAGGTTGCTTTAACAAACATGCTCAATGGCATTTCAACAGTTATTTTTTATTTTATTTTTTTTACGCTAATATTTTCTCTTTAACTGCAAATTAATCTTCTTTTCCTTTCGGCTTTTCCCTTCAGGAGTCGCCACAGCGAATCAGTTGCCTCAATCTAACCCTGTCCTCTGCAACCTCTGTTCTCACACCAACTACCTTCATGTCCTCTTTAACTACATCCATACAACTCCTCTTTGGTCTTCCTCTAGACCTCCTGCCTGGCATTTGGAAACTCAGCATCCTTCTGCCAATATACTGACTATCTCTCCTCCGGACATGTCCAAACCATCTCAGTCTGGCCTCTCTGACTTTATCTCCAAAGCCTCTAACATGTGGTGTCCCTCTGATGTACTCATTCCTGATTCTATCCATAGATCAGTCTCTCCCTCCTTACTGTCCAGCCGAGCATACAAGTCATCGTAAGCCCCTTGTTTGGCCTTTGCCACTTCTACTTTCACCTTACGCTACATTTCCCTGTACTCCTGTCTACTTTCTTCAGTCCTCTCTGTGTCCCACTTCTTCTTAGCTAACCTCTTTCTCTGGATCCACTTCTGCACCTCCTCATTCCACCACCAAGTCTCCTTATCGCCTTTCCTTCCAGATGACACACCAAGGACTGTCCTGCCTGTCTTCCTGATCACATTTGCTGTAGCACCTCCTGACCATCCAGAACCCGTCTCAACTCCTTCCTGAAAGTCATACAACACTCTTCCTTTTTCAGCTTCCACCATTTCGTCCTCTGCGCTGCCTTTGCCGTCCGTCTTTGTCCTTTCTTCACCGCCAGAGTCATCCTACACACTACCATCCTATGCTGTATGGCTACACTCTCACCTAGCACGACTTTGCAGTCGCTGATCTCCTTCAGATTACACCGTCTACACAGGATGTAGTCTACCTGTGTACTCCTACCTCCACTCTTGTAGGTCACCCTATGTTCCTGCCTCTTCTGGAAGAAAGTATTCATGACAGTCATTTCCATTCTTTTTGCAAAGTCAACCACCATCTGTCCTTCTGCGTTAATTGAGTCTGAACCAATGACAACTCTCTCACTTCTAAGGACGCTCTGCATCATTTCATCAAGGTCCAACCAAAAGTTATCATTCTCCTCCAGCTCACATCTTACCTGTGGCACATACCCACTAACAACATTGATCATCACACCTTCGATTCCTAGCTTCAGGCTCATCACTCTATCTGACACTCTTTTTACCTCCAGGACGTTCCTAACAAACTCCTCCTTCAGGATAACTCCTACTCCATTTCTCTTCCTATCTACACCATGATAGAACATTTTGGACCCTGCTCCTAAACTTCTAGCTTTGCTCCCTTTCCTCCTGGTATCCTGAACACACAGTATTTCCACCTTCCTCCTCTGCATCATGTCAACCAGCTCTCTACCACCTTTTCCTGTCATAGTTCCAACATTCAAAGTCCCTACTCTCAGTCCTCGACTCTTGGTGTTCCTCTTGTCTTTCTTCCTACGAACACACCTTCCTCCTCTCCTTCTTTGAGCAACAGTAGTCCAGTTTCCACCGGCACCCGGTAAGTCAACAGCACCGATGGCGGTCGTTGTTAACCCGGGCCTCGACCGATCGGGTATGGAAGTCATATATTTGATTCGCATGTTTGATTTGGCCAAAGTTTTACGTCGGATTCCCTTCCTGACACAACCCACTGTATTTATCCGGGTTTGGGACAGGCACAAAAAGACTCTGGCTTGTGCACCCTTGTGGCTACATTTTCACTGCAAATGAATATCGGCTTGAAATATCAGTTATCGGACTTTGACTTTTCACAATTATTTAATTACTAGAGTTTGAATACAGGTTCAAGTCTAGTATCTAATTTAATAAGGGGCACTTAGCCACATGACTTGCTCCCAAAATATGTTTCAACAACTGCATCCCAGTCACAAATTCCTACTGTCAGCAACTCTGCTTTGTGTGCTCCCTGCTGCCTGAGCTGCTCTGATATTTTAAGAGGATCTAATTATTGGCTGTAATAATGTAAGGTCAGGCATGTCATGGCAGCTGTGTGTTTGGTTGGTATGAATAAAGGCGTTTACGTGCTCCCCTTTGCCTGCCAAAGACGAGCAGTTGGTTGAACTTGTCTCTTGTTGCTCTTGTCTGGTTCTACTAGGTTTAGTCACGTGTGTGTGATCGTCATGCAGTGCGCTGTCAACAGCCCACATGACGCACACCTTTGTTTGCCGTATTGCAACATACAAAGGTGATTATGATCATGCGACTGATAATGACTCACAAATCCTTGATTAACGTGTGGCTTGCGCTGCTTTACGTAAGCAGTTGTGCCATTTTATTTTGTAGATGTCATGTTAGTTTGACCTAAAATGTTCAATATTTGTCTGAGCTTTCATGTCTCAACAAGTGCGTTAAACCTTAAGTGTGACATGCTATTTGACTTACAATAATGTAGTCTGCTGAGGTTTGACATCGCCTGATTGGTCATGTTGTATTCTAAAGAATGTGAACTCTTGCTTGCTTCTCTTGCTCTGTCCTCAGACCTATATATGGCCTTGTATGCACCCTGTGTCCTGTGGTTTACATCTCTTTAGCGCTCCAGGCTATTCATAAGTAGCTGCTCCAGCTTACATGTTGCTATTAATACCAACAGATTAACCACCTGTGATTTACAGGCACCTGTGATTCAGCTACCTGACACGTTTTCAGGAAAAACCCTTCCAAGAAACAAATATATCACTGCTTCTTAGTTGTGCATTTTGTTTTGAGGCAGAGCTATGCTGCTCCATCCAGCGATGTTCAGATGCAAGATTTGTATTTTTTTGTAATGGTTTATTTGAAGTATATCGTTATAATCTTAACATTTGTTGGCAAGATCCAGCTATGAACTGTCCTGCATTAATGCAGACTCAGTATGACAATGTTTTGCAGTACAGTATTTAAAAAATAAACGGTATATTTACAGTCAAATAAGTGTGGAAATGTCTGCACATTGTATGTGGACGATCTGGTTGTTAGTTGAATTTAAGGTTAAAATGATCTAATGACAGTTTTGCTTTATGTCATACAGTTTGAAAGCTTCTGCCACTTACAAGTGGTTCTTGTCTCCCCCCAGTGGTACAATTGTAGTTCATTCTGGATGCAAGGATTTGATGATAAATTTATGACCAAGGTTTGTTTTTTGTAATGAAGCGTTATTAATCATAGTCGCCACTGCGAATTATAATTTAGAAAGAGCAAAGTTTTGTGCCCAGTTTACCCCTTGAGATAAAACTTCCACAGTATGAAGCAATTAAACGAGAACTTCCCATCAATTGCGCTCACTTCAAACTTTGATACATAACGCTTCTGGAGTCGGTTGAAAAATTCGCTTCATGAATTTAAATGTGCCTGGAGGTTTTCACAAGGGCTTTGAAGATAGATTTCTCCTCAAAAAAAAAAAGAATTTGACTAGTGGTTTTTAAGACCTCCAAAAGCAGAAGGTTCAATACATGTGGTGAATTTTGAGCAGATGCCGACAATATGATGCCTCTGCGGTGAACCCTGTGCTGAGAGTTGAAAAGTGTTACGGGCAGGTTTGTGCTTGTACCTGTTATCCTGGAGATTTACCCACAGGGCAGCATCTTGTCCTCAGTCAAGAAAATCCTGCTAAATTAGTGTTGTGGCAAAACTGTGTGCGTGTGTGTTGAGCGTTTTGTGCTTTTCTTTTGTGGGATTACTGAGATTTAAGATGGTGAGGTTAACGGTTCACATCCCGACCACAATGAAATGATTGAGAAACTGAAATAGAAGTGGAAAAGTGCCAACACTTTCCAGGGATCATTTTTCATCACTCAACTCTTTGAAGGGAAAACAGACAAATTTTTTCACTGTTTGGAAATTCTCAATTTTGGGTTGTCGTATTGCTGCTGATTTATCAGTTGAATTTAAACTGATATAAGGATGTAGCAGAATGCATTTTTCCGAACGAAGGGGGAAAAAAAGTCAGAACGTAACCATGCTATAAGATCAAGCATCTAATGTCAACACCTCCCCTTTCATCTCTCTCTATACACACACACACACACACACTAGTACTTCCCCCAACAGCAGGATTAGAAATATTTCAGTGGAGTAGCCATTGACCAGGTTGAGGCGTATACTAGAGAAGCGACAGACTTGTATGTGCATGAGTAATCAAGCGTATGCAAGTGCGCTCCAACAGAGATTGCCATTAACCTTTACATACATTGAACATGGTTGAAAAGTCATTGTTTAACATACCATCCGCAGTCATGGTTTCATGAAATGCTCAACCCACTCATAATACAGGAACAAATCAAAGTAAATAGCAATATTTAAACAAGGTTGATTTACTAGATAATGCCTTTTTGGTTGCTGTTTCTTTGCTTTTGTCACTTCCCATTTCTGTTTCGGTAGCCTACAGCCAATCAGAGTGATCAATTGTCAGAGACAGCCGGCGCCGTTCTACATATTGAATCAGGTGAAAACTGCTCGCTGTTCAATGGCTCATTCATTCAAGTCATATTTAAGAAGCACATTGACTGAAAATAGGTACAAGAATGTTTTAATTCTTCACATGCACAAAAGCAGTCACGAAAGTGATCAACTCTACCAAATTGGAATTGCTCAATCATTTGTAAACAGAAATGACAAACGAATACATTATTTGGGGAAATTTAAATTGTTTTTATTACAGTGTTCCTTTGTTTATCTGTGGGGTTACATCCCCCCCATTTTTTTTTTTAAATGGGTGAAATCCGCGAAGTTGTCAGCTTTTTTTTTTTTTTTTTACATTTATTATGTGTTTTAAGGCTGTAAAACCCATTACCACACACTTCATACACTTTTCTCACACAGGTATTAACATTTTCACACATTTCTCCCTTATTTAAACACTCTCAATGTTCAAACCGTCAGATTAAAAAAAATAAAAAATAGGTGCACTACTTTAAAAAAAACATCTAAAATTGCACACACAAAAATCCACGCAATAGGGAGCATTGTGAAAACCAAAAAAACATTTGGATAATTGTAATTGTATGAACCAGGTAAATAAACATTGTCATGAAAATATCACGAGCAAAAAATACAGGATGGCAAAAGAAAAAAAATACTAATGGGTAAATTTCTGTAATAAAAACTAAATTTCCCAAAATGATTAATTTGTGAATCATTTCAAATACATGAGAAGAGGTCCTTGAAAAACATGAAATTGCAATATTGACGCAAAAAAAATAATCAATTAGATTACTTATAATCGTTGAGCTCAAATCTGCTTTCTCTGCAGCAAATGAGTTTCAAACTTGTGTTCCTTTTGTTTCATCTTGTCTTCCAGAGGACGATGTCGATTTAGAGGCTCTGGTGAATGACATGAATTCGTCACTGGAGAACTTATACTCCACCTGCAGTGACCAGCAGACATCGCTACTTGAAAACGGACAGACCTCAACCTCCTCCCAGCAACACCACAACCACCATCGCCCCACACACCACACCCAACTGCGGCAGGGTCACCATGTGCTAAGCCATTCCTCAACTGAACCGCCCTCCTCCACTCACCTACCCCAAGCAAGCCTACGACGATCACAACCCATGCACATCCTGGCTGTTCGGTGAGTACGGTGGTATGAATCAAGATAGTCAGACGCCATTCAAACGACAAAAGAATTCCAAATGTACGAATCACACTGAAATACAGAATACACGGTGTTGTACATACAATTGAAAATAACCATTTCATTTGAGTCAATTGTTGCTGTTTTTGGCAGAGCTGTGGATGGGTGGAAGAATGGTAGCCAGGGAAGTGGCGGTGCTAGAAGTAGCCTGTGGATTTGGTTTCCCCACAAACATGCTCAGCATTGTCTGAATTGTCGGTTACTCGTGTTACTCCTGTTCCTCGTAAATCTTGTGATAAGGCAAAAAGTGTCCTGTGCACTGCCAGTCAGGCACATTTTCATCATCGCATGTGTGAGCTTTTCGCATACATGTGAGGAATACGTCAGTACACATACTTGAGCTTTTAGCATATAGACCACACTTCCAATGCAGCAGAGTAGATGATTGATATACTCTAAATGACAAAGCTACAAGTTGTTAATTATTAACATCCATCAGTAAAAGCACAAACTAGTCATCAACATTTGACTACATTTTTTTTCTTGAGCAGCTATTTCGACTTTGCTGCATATGGTTTGTTGCACACTGCACAGAGGTTTAACATAAGTTTCGGGAGTCTGGTTGGCCTCTGAATCTTTTGTTTTAGCTTTGGAAGCCACTCAACAAAAAGGAAAAAAACATAACTTTGATGTTTTATGTTGAAGTCTCATTTAATGTTATATTAGAAGTTCAGTTTTATATGACTGCAGAGGCCAAAAAAATTCAAATGAGTTTAGTTGCAGAATTCCAAATTGTACAATTTAAGGGCCACTGAATTTAAGAGAACACACTGTATTCTTTTGACTTACCAGTGATTGTATTTAGTGATAGACTGATGTGGTTTTTTGAAGGCTGATACGATACCAATTATTGGTAGTAGTAGTAATTTGCAATAAAAGAGAAAATATTAGCGTCAGAATAAAAAAAAAAGTTTTTCTTTTATTTTTAAACATATAAAGAATTGACAGCTTTATTTTTTTTTTTTTAAATAGCAAAAATTGCAGGGAGCCCAGGGTCATCAGCATGTGTTAAGTTAAATAAAAAATTAAGTAAATAGTTAACTAAAGTTTTCTACTGTAAATAAAGTTTTCCAAAAGTTAAACATAATTTCTTAATTTTTATTTAAAAAAATGAAAAGTGTAGGGAGATCCCAGTGTCTGCATCATTTTTTATACAGTGGAAATTTAAATAAATCCATAAATGAAAAGTTCCCTTTATCTCACTGAGCGACAAATGCATGCAAATGTAGCTAATTTGGGGTTTTGGCCAGGGTTCGTAAAAGGTTTCAAAAGATCTTTGCAGACAGTGAAAAATAGTCTGAATATGTTTGAAAAGTCTTTGGACAAGTAAAAATTGTCTGTAAACATTCGCAAGCCATCACCACTCGGTGCGATACCAGCCTTATCGGCCTCCAGATTCGTAAAAAGGCCGATGCCGATATTTGTCAAAATGCCAATTAAATACCGATAATCGGCCCGGCCGATAATCTGTCCATCCCTAGATCGTACTCAACATGTCTAGAATCTGATAGATTAATAGGATATATTTGATAGTTTGTGCCCCTCCCTGCACACCTTCCCAATATCTAAATGTTTCCATATAGTTTTTTTATCTGTAGCCTTTCAATGCCCTCTTCCTTCTTGTCAGGCCCTGTTTGTCTCAAACAACAACATCAGGTCAAATTCTCATTCATTTTATCATCAAGCGTAAGACTATTTCTTGGATTAAGTAGTCATAGCTCACAGTCTCCCTGAGGTGTTCATTATAGGCTTTATCATATACATTCACTGCAGAGTGGTCTGTAATAATTATCCCTGTCCGGACTATTTGACAGAAGAAGAGAAGAAATGATCAGGTAATGGAGTATTCTGTCTTTAAGGACTCCCGCTTTCTCGCCTTTTCTTACAAGCACTCACACACAAGCGCAGACTCGAGCCCTGAAGTTCTTATTATTCAGAGCTGACCTCTGGATAACCCTGTTCTCGAGCTCAGATGGGACGACATCAAAAGGCCCGCTCCCTTTTGAACTCGCTGGGTTCTACAGAGAAATGATAGAGGCAGGGAGAAAGAGTCGAAAAGCGAGAGTCTCCCACAATGGCTTTCCGAGCGCACTATTCACCGGCAAGTTTATGATCAGCTGTCAAACCATCATCCCTTTTCTGAGCCACAAGCTTATAGTGCGTGTGCCTAATTTAAAAAAGAAAAAAAATGCTTTAAAGAGATGTCTTATTTAATATTGATGTGTGATAAATATTGCAGAAAATTAGCCAGTAGGCTGCAGGGGTCTGTGATTTCTCCTGGCTTGGATACTGTTCATTATGGCAAGATCAGACAGAAACAGACATGAGCTTGGGCGCGATACAGAAAATATCTTCTAATCTCCCCTCCTGCACATATTTCTCATGTGTCAGCGGGTCTTGTTATCCCAAAGTTAGACCCGTTTTGCACTATTCAGAAAGCTGTATCATGTCATTACCATAAGTGGCAGTTTGTATTTTCATTTAATACCAACATAACATTTTGTAGTCATTCAGTAATATTACACCAAATAAATTGTGTTTAGGCTAATTGAAATATATTTTTATATATACTGTATATATAAACACCTTAGTCTGGCTGAATTTGTTTTACATTAATTAAACATCCGGGATATGCAATTAGAAATTGAATGTTTATTACATAGTCAGATAAGACCGCACTTTCTACACATCCTTCAGCCTTTCCTGCAAAATGTAGCCCAAAATAAGAATATTCTTATTAAAGCACTAGAAAAGATAACAAAACAGGAAATGTTATGAGATCCATCACATTTAAAGAACCGAACATGTTCCAGGGGGCGGGGCCTGCACCTCCGAGCTGAGTTTCAGGGGTCTTGCTAGAGGGCAGCCTAGCATCTCTCCAGCAACTAGTTGCAATATTTAATTTGTCTGTAGCGCAGTCCTTCTTAAATTGTGGGGCCGCGGTGCGATGCCAGGCGAGGGGTGCGCGTGACCCCAGGAAACATGTTTTTCCCCCCCATACTAGACTAAAGTGTAATTGCACATCCACTACTGTACAGTAGGTGGCAGTAGTTATTTTATCATCAGAATATACGCAGGGAAGATCAACAATGTTAATAAAGTTATTCAGCATATTTATATTTCTTTTTTTGTTTGTTTTCTTTAACTCATTCACTGCCATTGACGGCTATAGACGTCAAAAATTCATTTGAACTATTTCTATTAGTTTAATTTTTTTTTTTACTTTTGTTAACAAGTATGAAAACCTATATATTTGTATTGTACATTTAGGACAGATATAACATTTGTGATTAATTGCGAGTTAACTAGTGAAGTCATGCAATTAATTACAATAAAAAAAATGTATCTCCTGACGCCCCAAATTTTTTATAATCTTTAAATCGCGTCAGGCGATTACAATTTTTTATTGTAATTAATCGCATGACTTCAATAGTTAACTCACGATTAATCACACATTTTATATCTGTATTTCTAAAAAAAATAATTATATGTTTGCATACTCTTGTTAACAAAAGTGGGGAAAAATGTTAAACTAATAGAAATAGTTCAAATTAATTTTTGACGTCTATAGCCGTCAATGGCAGTGAATGAGTTAATGTTAATAAAGATACAATGTTAAGCAGAGATGTAAATCTAATCATTTTATAGACAAATTATGCTATTTAATAGTCACGATGGAGAGTTTGTGGGGATTGGGGTTGTGAACTATTTTCTTCTTACTGGTGGGGACGAAACAGAAAATAATCAAAGCACTGCGTAGCACGACTCCAACCATTGCCCTCCAGTTCCAACTTCCGTAGGGATGAGCTTCTGCCATGACAGATTCTTTCTAAACATAGAGAAGAAGAAAAATGTTATTATTCGTATTTGTCTGCTGAAATCATCATTCTGAACCATTAGTATATTTGTAATGAATACTGTTTTAATAATCATTGTTTATCTTGCTAAATTATGTAAAGCCAAGTCAAACAAATGGAAAGTATTTCTGTGTTTTTCATTATTGTACTGTATATCACCAACGGGATCTAGTTTACTGTTGGTTATGTTATCTGGCAACTAATTTCCCAAGTGAATGTAAATTGAGACGTGGCAAGAATTCTAATTAAATGGAAAAATCGAACCTGGGATTTGTGCATGCAAACATTCAAACTTTTTTGGTGTCCTCTTCCCGTTGTCCAGGAGGTTGCGAGAGGAGCAACAACTGAGGACGTCCTCTCTCCCTGCCATCCCCAACCCCTTCCCTGAGCTCTGCAGTCTGGCCGGTTCACCCGTGCTCAGTCCTGGGTCGCTACCTCCCAGAGAACCCTCCACTGGCATATATGTAAGTTGAAGTGTTGAAACGCGATCTCTTTTCAGGAAATGGCTTTTATGTAGTTGTGGTCTCAGTAAAACTGACTTGTATTTTGTTGGATTGTGTGTGTTGTTTTGCAGATTTATAGTATCATAAATTATTTGCACTTAGCGGTTCATTGTGCGTCGCACATGGACGTTTCGGAATTTCCCTGGCCAACATCTGCCCCATTTTGTGCTAATTTCAGGCATTGTGATTACTAGCACATGATTTCTAGGCTATATGTGTGTTGTGTGTAACAGTGTCCATGGCAGGATTAAATTAAGATACTGGCCTGCCTGTTGCTGGAGGTTCAAAGCTCTCTGTCACCATCATCATCATAATCGTAGTTGTTAATGACCTGCACATGGAGCAAGCCAGTGCTAGTTCCAGTAACATACCAGTTTACAGTAAATTGTGACCAAACTGTTTATCAGATGTATCGTGACTGTGATCCACAGTCTCTTCTTGTCACTGATCTCCTTTGCACTTCCAGTAAATATATTTTTATTTGTGCAAATGCACGCTCAAGTTTAATATAACCCGCTTACTATTAATGAGTTTTGTTGGGAAATGGTGGGTTAAGATTGCCTCCAAACATTAGTTCAAGGTTATGAGCAGCGAAGTTGTTTATTTCCATGTGGAGAGGTTGTTGGCTTAAATTAGAAGCCGTGGCAAAGATTCAGGTCTGGGCCGTAAATTTTTGGTTTAAAGGTCAAAAGGTCCAAAATGAATGTCTCTCAAAGTGACATAAGTATGACTCAAAATAACTAGGCCAGGCAAAGACAGGAATTTTGTTGACGTTTTAATTCCCAGACGGCCCATTAAGAGTGCTGTGTGGACCAGGAAATGAAACGGGGGACTGGAAGAGGTTCAGGGGAGTTGGAAATGATGAACAGAGGTAAAGGTCTCACTGTGATTTTTTTTTTTCTTTCTTTCAGTAAACTAAGTAGACATTTAAATATCAGTTGATCCAGCTGACCCAGAGTCCCTTTTACTTTCTGTGCTTCTCTAACCAACCAAAATGGGTTACAATAAAGTCCTTCTTTACAGCATCTGTGTTTTAATGCACATGTGCTGCAATCTTTCAAATGTACTGTTTATAAGACAGTGGTTCCTAACCTAATTGAAGCTACTGAACCGCACCAGTTTCCTATCTGCATTCACCAAATGCTTTTTTTATTGAAAAATAAACTTTTTTTCTGGTGAACATGAATAATCAACAAACTTGGCTCTTTTCGTGTTGAATTCAGAAAGCATTGTGTTCTTTTATTCCCTATTTCCATGCAGCTGAAGGAAGTGTTCCTTTAGTTTTGCTAGATAGTTTAGGTTCACTGATTTTTATTTTTTTTAATATATAAACACCTAAGTCTGGCTGAATTTGTTTTACATTAATTAAACACCCAGGATATACAATTAGAAATTTAATGTATATTACATAGTCAGATAAGACGGCTCTTTCTACACATCCTTCTGCCTTCACTGCAAGATGTAGCCCAAAATAAGAACATTCTTATTAAAGCACTAGAAAAGATAACAAACCAGCTTAAGGAAGTGTTCCTTTAGTTTTGCTAGATAGTTAGGATGCTGACTCCCATCACTCAGCTCATCTCTAGAGCATTTTAAAACAACCATCGCTGTTTTCTTAAGGTGAAAGTTAATGGAGGACCAAAATTAAAAATGAATAAATTACTAAATAAATAAATAACTTACAGTGAAAATAAAAGTGTAAGTAAAAAAATAATAATAATAAAAAATAAATCCCCCCCAAAAAATAGATGGAAATAAAAATAACTATAGTGTGTGTTGTGTGTGTATGTATGTATGTGTATGTATGTATGTATATATGTATATACAAGTAAAAAAAAAAAAACGAGATTCAAAATATAAATATAAAAATAGAACTCAACTTGTAGTCAAGCAACTCAAGTCGCAAGTTGTGGTGACAGTCGTCAAGATAGTCGTCCATTTCTGGAGCTCTCCATGCAAGCTGGCGAGACTTCCTTGTTGGCCGAACCCGCTCACTCGACCAATGAAAGACAGTTTGCAATGGCGGAGTCCAACCCAAGACACACTTAGGACCGCCCCCTCATTTGAATAAAATTTCATCCTGGCAGAGCGTCTGCAGCATGAAATAAATAAATGTGAGAGCAGAGCATTTTTATTTATTGATTGACATTTAATTTTATATATATATATTTATTTATTTGTTTTTATATATATATTTATTTATTTTTATATATACAGTATATATATATTTTTTACTTTTTTTTTTAATCATTTTTTATTTTTGTATTCATTTTTACTTTTAGTCATTTATTTATATGATATATACATACACAGTATATTTTGTTATTATTTCCATTTATATTTATTTTTGGATTATATTTTTTATATCCGTTTTTATTTTCACTTTTAGTCATTTATTTATTTTGAATTTTGGCAGTTTTGGTCCTCCATAGAAGTTGAACCCAGGGACAGCATCCAGATACATTTAAAACAGCAGAGGCCCCAGAATTGAACCCTGTGGAACACCCAGCCGTTATACATGTGAATTCATATTTCCCATATTCATATTCGAGACTTACTCACCGAATCCCTGGGGTTGAATCGAACCCAGCTTAAGAACCACTGATATAAGAAGAACACTGCCCCCCAGCCCCCAGTTTTGTTTTGCTCGAACAAACATTTGCCAATGCTCTAATTGTTGAGGAAGTGCCTGTTTTTAGTGTGCACACTGCAAACGTTCATGCAACCTGGTGTGAGAGTGCTCCCGCCCTCATCCACGCCAATGACTCCATTTGTTTTCTGCTTGCGTGTTTGCAGCTCTGTCTGCTTGTTTGCCTTTGTGAGTTCTGTAAACTATTTAGAGAATTGGCAGTGTGCGTCCGTTGTTGATGGCAATGGAAAATATGTCTCATTGTGGTTATTCTTTAGTGGAAATCCAATTCAGCACCTTTTCTACCCTGACTAAACCTCCCACAGACATACAACATGCCTCTGGATGTGTGCGAACCCAGTAACACCAGTTCCGTGTAGTCGCTTGAGTGATTCCAACACATGAGTATGTTGAGTGTTTAGAATGATGGCAAGTAGGTAATTATTGGCCACTCCCACTCTCCAAGGCCCTTGACCTTTAGTTTTAAACAAAAGTGTCTTTTTTGTGTGTGTCAGCCTTGATTTCTCTTTGTCTTTCCTCTCGTACGAGTCCTTCCATGCCTCCTCATATACATGTCGTCCAGTCAGCTGGCGCGCTGAGAGCTTTTTCTATTTGTTTTACTGAATTCCTCAAACCTCCAGGCGCTCTCTGACAGACACATAATGCCCCAGTCCTCCCTCCCTCCTGCTCTTCCAACTACCTCTCCTCAGCGCTGGAACCATGAGGAAGTAGCACACAACTTTCAGGAATGACTGGGCAAGCTGACAGCTGTGGCTGCAGTGGTCCCAATTACCTCAATTTCCTCAGCTTGGTATTTTTTTTATATTTAAAACCATTTTATCCATTCCCTTTCTTGCTTTTCATTGTAACTATAGGTGAAAGGGATCCAACTTGATCATTTTGTTGATCCTTTTTTAATCCTAATCACTCAATGTAGAATTTGCATTTGTAGCAGCCTTGTCTGGTTCATTTTGAATTACATAAATAAGGGTGACAGATATTCAAGTGAAATACATTCAAATGTATAAGCAGCATTTGCAAGATGCATATCCAGGATTCTATAGTACAGTGTTTTTTAACCTGTGTTTGATTGAACCCCAGGAGTCCAACCATTTTTTTTTTTTTTTTTGCTCGACAGAGTTATTATGAAGGGCGGATCATTAGCATAATCCCCTTGCATTAATTAGCGTGTGGGACAGAAAAGGTTAAGAACCATTGTTGTTGATGCACAAATACATACAATGTTGGTGCTTCTGTGCTTGGTGGTGTAAGCAGGAGTGTTGTTACGCTGTGTCCTTGAAGTCAGCCAAGTCCTTCCAGTGTAGGAATATTCATTTGCTCACAGTGTTGCCAGATTTTGTTGGATTTACTGTACTTGGACTGGATGTCCTCGAGATCACTGCTGTCGAGTATTGCACGATCCCCACGTCCTGCCTCGCTGGTCTGCATCTTATTATCTCACTATCGTTTGGGATATCTTTTGGGTAGATACCATTTTTTTTTCTTCAGCCTGGATCCCCTTTTCCATCGCTTCCTCTTCTAAAGCACAAAATTGTCTGTCTGAATTTTTATGCTAATCTGGAGTGCTGTTAAGTAGAGTGTCCAGACAAAGTTTAGCTGACGTCAACAATACTTACTCACTTATGATGAAATGCAAGGCCTAAATTGGCACATTGAGCTTAATACTGTAGAAAGTGGAGTTGTGGTTGATGCTTGTGACAAAATATTCAGTTGAAGGCAAGGCAAGGCGGCTGTATCATATAGCACAAGGTCATTTAATGAACTTGACATCCAAAGTCCAACATTTAACTCTTTGACTGCCATGGACGTTAGAAGACGTCAAGTAAAAACCTACGGAGGGCCGCCCGCCAATGACGTTAAAAGACATCATCCAATTTTTTTTTTTTTTTATTAAACAGGTGGAGGAAAGCCTTGGCCCGCTGCTGTGAAAGTTTCAAGCAGATCTAGTTAGCCTATTGACTATTTTTGGCCCCTAGATGGCAGCAATGACTCTCTTTTGACAAGATTGGGTAGGCGTCAGTAGAAGATGTGAGGCGGAGCTAGAGGGGACAATGGCTGGGGAAGGGAAGAAAACATGGCGACCGGTTGCAAGCAGCTCACGGTCGAGCATTTTTTTTCAAAGACGAAAAGCATCGACCAACGCTAAAGAGCACATTGATGACGACGATGATCATCATCGATGATGATGATGGTGACTCCGAGGTTGGAAGCATTGACGCGGCAGTAGAAGACGTGAGGCGGAGCTAGATGGCTGAAGAAGCGAACAATGGCGACCGGTTGCAAGCAGCTCACACTTGGGAATTTTTTTCAAAGACGAAAGGCATCGACCAACGCTAAAGAGCACATTGATGACGACGATGATCATCATCGATGATGATGATGATGGTGACTCCGAGGTTGACGCTGAAGTTGCAAGCGTTGACGCGGCGGCTATGACGACGTCATAAAGGTTCACCGGCTAGCGATGCTAACACCGGAAAACGCGGCGCACAACCGAGCACGCTCAGGCGGACGTTCAATCGGACGACGAAGAGTACCCCGAGTCCAATGCATATTCATCGGAGGAGTGGGTACAGTCTGCTATTTGCTATTCCCCGGGAAAAAAGGCCGTCAAGAAAGTGTAACGTCTGCACGCGAAAGGAGCCATCGCAAGTGAAACTAATCTGTTGTGCAAATCCTGCTGCGTCTCCTTGCACGCATGGGAGCGTTACAAAAAGAAAAACTATTTGAAACATCCACACAATTGTAAATAGTACCGCAGTTGCACACATTTGTAAATAGTTTGCGAAATTGTTTTGTCAAATTGTTTTGTCAAATTGTTTTGTCAAATTGTTACACTGTTGAATGGAAATAAACGTATTTTGCAACCAAAAAACACTTTTTCATTGTTGGTGATTACAGAAGTAAAGCACTATTTAGGTGTTTGTGGCATCATTCATGGACAAAAAAAAGTGTACAATTCACTAGAGTGCATGAAATAATATCGTTTCACAAAAAGCTCTTTTTCTCCGTTTTTTGTTTCAAAACAGAGCATTTCGGTGAAACTAACCATTTTCTATTGTTGATTACTGAAAAACGGAATAAGGTAGGAACAAATGATGAAAGATGAGAGTTCAATCTTTCATTTGGTAGTATGTGTGTTTCCATAGTCCAAACACAACATTTTCTGTGGACCTTGAAAGATCAGTCAAAATGCTTAAATCGGCTGGCACTGGCGACATCCCGTTTCTGAAAACGTCTGGCAGTCAAAGAGTTAAAAACAAAGAACAGAAAAGACAATTTACAAGAGAAAAAAAATCATTCTCAGTTTTGCTATTTGGTGGATTTTAATGAGGCGCAAAATGCTAATTTGTACCCGAGCTGAGCTTTTGTGCTTCAAGGAGAGCTTATATGAGGACATCAGATCTGGGACAACGGCCGACATCCAGCGATGACTATTCATTGTTGGGCGCTGGTCGAAGAATAAACTAATTTAATAATTATCATTTGCTTTTTCTATGAGTGAAGAGGGAACAAATCTATTAAATTACTAATAAATTAGATTTTTGTGGGTCTGGGGTGTTGAGATATTATCAAGGCCAATTTGCCCAGCCCTGCTATAAAACCTTGTGTGGAAAAATGTAGGACTATTGTGTGGGGCCAGGCAACAACTTGTAAACACAAACACTTAACACCTTGTAAATTTTCACAGGCAGGCATGTGTGTTTTGCAAACTGCAGAGCACACAGATCAACTATGAGTCCGCTCCAAATATATGACCGCACACTACTCTACACTTTTATATGTTTGCTTATTTATCACTGAATGTGAACATACACGTTATTCGAGAAGATTCACAAACTGAAGTCCAGGCGTTATACTTGAACGTCAACATTAGCTTCTTGCACTACTTGTTTGCTAACTATGCACTGAACTGACACTTTTAAGGTTTTGTACTGTCTTTAAAAAAAAATTACATGTCAGTGCTAAAACTTTTCACATTTGTGTGGCAATTAAAGTGGAAATCAACCTTAAACATTTCTTGACAATAATGTCATATGTGACATCATTAGTCTAAACATGACATGTGATTAATATTACATTTGTGGAATATGAGTTATGAAGCAAAATCCAGCCGTTTTTTTTTTTTGCATCTCAGGGGGCGGCCATTTTGCCACTTGCTCTCGACTGAAGATGACATCAGTGTTGCTCAGGCAATGCTCACCTGTTTTCTAAAGCTGCGCTGTGATTGGTAGTTACCTGAAACATGAGGAACATTGATATCATCTTCAGTCGACAACAAGTGGCAAAATGGATAAAAACATTGTCATTACATTTTTGACATGTCAGTGTTAAAACTGTTTTTACATCTGTGCGGCAATTAATGGTAAAAATAAACTATATGTGTATCTGTGACAGCTTTTATCCCCTCCTAAAGTACAAGTGTAAGTTTTTTACCACCTGTAGGGCCGGTTTAAAGAAAAGTGTGCAGTCTATAAAAAACTACTATGATAGTTTGACTCTCAAATCCATTTTTTTTTCAATCTGCTATAATACATTTTACTAAGTTTGAATGTTTTCTTTTCAGTTTGTGAATGTAAGCATCCATATTTTATGGTACTTGCCTGTCTGTCCCCTTACGCTGTATATTGAGAGGCCAAGGAACACACAACAGTATCATTCTCATACACGTTCATGCTATCTGATGCTCTTTGTTGCGGAGGTAAATAGAGCATTCAGACAGTACAGTAAAAGCCTTTGTCAGCATACGTCTCTGCTCTCTCTCACTCACTCACTCTCTCTCACGTGCGCACACACACACATACGTTGAGTTACTGAGTGAGAGAGATGATTGAGTTTGCTGCTTTCAGTACAAATTGTTTGGCTGTCGTTGAACAAATGCTAGCTGGACGAGAGCCAGGCAGGTTGTGGTTGAGTCTGGAACATCTCATGTGTCAGGGCCATATTTATCCGCCGCTGCTAAATGGAAACATGCCTCAACCTGCCAGCTCGACCCGTTCGTGCCACGCTGCCACAGAAACTCACACGCACGCACGTACCTGCGGCCCTTTTAGTGATTTATTAGCTTGGCTGATGTGATCGGTCTGACAAATGATGCTGTTTAAGTAAATAAGACGTCAACGCTGGTACTAAACAAAGCCACTTGGTAGAATGTCAACATTCGCAGCTAAAGCATAAAGATCATTGTTTATATGGAAATGAATGTGGGTTTTAGTTCAGTGTGCTCTTAGCTTGACATTCTCATAAAAAAAGGATCAAGATAATCTTAAAAGAACTTTTGTTGGCAACTCTTTCAGAATTATCCCAATTATGCAAATAGTTTGACACAAAATACCATATTGGCTTAAAATGATCCTGTTACATGCTAAATTAATTTATACGCTTCTTGAAGAAGAAGAAAAAGGTCAGCATTGCTTCAGCCGCTAAGCTGCAGCAAATGTCTGCCACCTACAAGCTGCACATGAAGAAGGCCGCAAGTGCACCGAGCGATTGAAAAAGTCTTCATCTGAGTCAAGTCGAGTCAAAAATGAAGTTCAGCTAGAGTGAGTGTGCAAGACGATAAAAATAAAAAACTATAAACGGACACTCATTCACCCAATGATGCAATTTCACAGATTTTAATTACAAATGTATATGGGGAATGTAATATATATACACTATAAAAATATGCTGTTGAACAATGGGTCACATATATGCAAAAGATTAGGATGACCAAATGTCCTCTTTTGCCTGGGCATGTCCACTTCTTACATACTGTCCAGGCATTCGGGGTGTGGTTTCTAAATTCATGAAAATGTCCACTTTTCATTGCGGGACAAATGAGAGGTGGAGTGCACCGTGTTTTTGGTAGACTCCCAAATTGATCGCGAGGGGTGTATCTGGGAAAAAAGAAAAGTGGGTTTTTTGTTTGCGTGTTATTGTTCTATATTAAAGTAATTTTTGGGGGAGAAAAAAATAGGTCAACGTTTTACAAACCTCCCTTCCTGAGTGTTCAAATACTTTAGCTCACTGGTAACGCTCTGCATTGCCAAACCAGAAGGCGCAGGTTTGATCCCGGATTGCTCCATTAAAAAAAAAAAACTTTAAAAAGTCGAGAGCAAAAATTGTTACAGTATGTTTTTTTTTCTACCCATGTTAAAATAGTTATCATGTACTGTATAGCATCTCTGAGTATCATCTAAGTATCGTATTAAGTATTTAAATATGGTCACCCCACTGTAGATAAACACTCACGTTCACATCTATGAGCAAGTCTTCACACACATTTTGAACATTTTATGCATCAGTGATGTAGAATTGCAACTACTGTATGTTGCTAATTATATATATATATATATAATGTTGCGTTAGGTAGTTATGGTAATCTTTCTGCATAATGTTCACACCATCTATTCAGGTGTGGATTGCCTGTTTAATGTGAGGGCATTCGTGTGTTTAAAAAAAAAAAAAATCTGTGGTTTTCTTTCAATGATTAACCATGCTATTCAGTTAGTGTGTTGCCGCCTTGCAGGTGCTGAGGACAATACACCTGTTCATCCCTACTTCCCAAAAGGCAGGAGTGTTTTTATGTGCGATTAGAAATCACCTACTGTATAAAACAGATGGCAGGCAAGATCTCATGAATCCATCAGTTTGTCTGTAACCCTGAAAGAACTCTGCGATAGTATTCCATGTACATTGAAAATATCTGCTTTAGTCAGAAGGGGAAAAAAAGCTTTTCAAAGGGCACATATATTGTTTGATAAACAATGCCCACACAAATGAGTCATTTTATTATATGCACGCTCATGCATGTGCATGTGTGAATACAGTTGTCTATGTATTAAAGTTGTTTTTTGCTTGTCTGTGTGTTACACAAAGAGAGCAATATGTTGCAGCTTGAAGGCATTTCATCTGGCCAAAGTTGAGCTGTTGGACTCATGTAGGTCATAGAGACTGCATTTCTCCTGTCCTTTCTTTCTGTTCAAGTAGGACAGCTCAGATTTCTAATGATATTGCTGTGAAATAGTTGAATTAAGTATGTGGGGGAAAAAGCTTTTCTAAACAAATTGTTAATTAAGTAATGCTGTTTACAGTCATTTTTTTCCCTTCCCCTTGGAAGAACATTGACCTACTTTTAGCCACAGGCACAATCAATTATTATCATTTATTATTACTAGCCTATCAATGTTGATTTTTCCATTGGTGTCAAATTGGGATCTTGAATTTAGATCCAGATAAGACTGTTCACATTACAAACTGAATTTACATAAATATGATCTCTTTTTTCTCATCAGTTGTAAACTAAATTTAAGAATTTTTGTCAACGCATAGATACACTCACACACACACACCATGCGCCACAATAGGTATGGTGTTCTTGGTCTTCAACCTTACCACCTGTTTTAGAGATTTTTACTTTTTGATATTAATTATCTTGTTTTGTTTTTGTTTTGTTTTTTTACTAATCGCGTTAACCTGACATTTGAACAGATCTGAACAAATGCAGGCATTGATTTGTGCTTACCTGCATTGTTACTTGCATTCATTATTCTGAGTTTCAGAGGGTGCTGTCACACATATCCACCAGGGATGGACATAATTGATTACTGATAATTGATCATTTAGAATGCGGTTGTTTGATTGTTGATAATCATGTTTACTACGTGCTTCCTCTTACCAGGAAAAGGTGCTGTTGATCGAGTTGTATCTAGTTTGTGGTCAAAAGAACCTGACTGTTCAGGTTCAGTAATGAGATATTGAGTGAAAATGGCAACTCTTCAGCATTATTCCACACAATAAAGCACCTGCATGGAAACAAAAGTTCAGAATGTTTCCGTTAAAAGCTCTGTTTGGTAAGTTTTGATCAATTACTGGTAAATGCACTGATGATCATGAATTTTCCCTAGTGTCAGTAAAAACACTTAAAAAAAAAAATAAAACATCCCAGAAAGTTGGGTCAAAAATAACCCAATTATGGATCAAAAATGGACCGATCACTTTATAATTTGACACAAATTTTCTGGGTTGTTTTATATAAAATGACCCAGTTTTTTGTACCCAAGTAAAGGATCTGACCAATATTAATGAGTCGTTTTACACTAAAAGACCCATTTCTTGACTCAAAGTTGGGTCAGATTGACCCAAGTAGAGGATCGGTCCATTTTTGACCCATAGTTGGTTTATTTTTGACCCAACGGTTTTTAGAGTATAACTTGAGTGTCAACTGACCATCCGTAATAGCCACCACTGTTGGTTTTGAAATAATAGTAGGGATACACAATTTTAACTCATTCACTGCCATTGACGGCTATAGATGTCAAAAATTCATTTGAACTATTTCTATTAGTTTCACCTTTTTTTCCCCACTTTTGTTAACAAGAGTAAGAAAACCTCGGAAAAAAATTATTGCACATTTAGAACAGATATAACATTTTTGATTAACTTGTGAAGTCGTGTGATTAATTACAATTGCAAATTTCAATCACCTGATGCCCCTAATTAAAAAAGAAAATATTATTTAAAAAATTAGGGGTGTCAGACGTTTAATTTTTTAAAATTGTAATTAATCGCATGACTTCAATAGTTAACTCACGATTAATCACAAATTTTATACCTGTTCTAAATATACAATAAAACATTTATTCTAGGTTTTCATACTCTTGTTAACAAAAGTGGATTATTTTTTTTTTAAACTAATAGAAATAGTTCAAATGAATTTTTGACGTCTATAGCCGTCAATGGCAGTGAATGAGTTAAGAATGGTCAAGGGTCTCTCAATATTAAGCTAATTATTGTGCTCTGTCTGGGTATGTCCTACATATTTTCAAAACACCGTTGCCTCATTCCCTTCTTCCCTTTCCTCCTTATTGACCATGTGATCACCATATGTTGCTCTAAATGCAAAATCCTTTTTTTACTCAGTTCCACCCAGATGGACCACTATGTGTGGGGTCTTAATTTGATGCAGTAATTGGATGACAAGGGACGTTTCGTCGCTTCCTCATGACTCGGCAAAGTTTCCTTCATGAGTGCCCCCACTGCTGCTGACCACAAGCGGTCAATGGGGACAGCAAATTGTTAAGGCCCATTCAGGTTTTCGTGTCTCCATCTCATCATCGAGACATCGACTTACGTGGGCGGCCCAGACCACACACATCATTACTGTTAGATGGTCTGTATACGAGCCACTTGTTAGTGGGAATATGGAGCTGCAGTGGCGTGTGTCTGCCAAATCAGCTTATCAAAGGCTGTGACTCTTTTTGTTTTCTTTAAAAGACAAAGACTAAGCAGCTACTATTGCTACATTTTGGCATCGGTTGGCGCATAGGGGATGTCTGGGCTCCTGCCAAGACTGATGACCTGAATAGAGTTAGGACTTTCAGTAGGCGCATGTGAACAAGTAAAACTTGTCGACAATTCATGAAGTGGCTCCAAACAAAAGCCAACATTCAAAATGTTTAATTCTTGGGACTTAAGTGGGGGAAAAGGTTACTTTAAGTATAGTAGGGAAGCAGAAAATAAATAAATAAAATACAATTCTCTGCTCGGCTCTAGTTAGTGGATCAAAGATTACTAAAGATCCAATCCACCAAAGATGACAATTATTGTTTTATATCCTTTTTATTTGACAGCTAAGAACCATGTTGTACTGCACATTGCCGCCAACCAATGGAGGGAACATTATCAATCTATCGTCTCACCCAAATTAGGCCATTTATTTATTTATTTATTTATTTATAGGCCAAATTAAAAAAAGATCGAAACATTTTCATTAGTTATTTCGTGCAATATTACACATCTATCACTTATTATTTTGGTGGTGCTCTGCATCTTAAGTTTTAAAGTGTTGTTATGTAACATCAATTCTCAGTCCATTCGTACGGACGGACTATCCGTCAGCCTATCATTGATGGACACCCAGTTTTCTGACGAATGACTGGCAAATTTTTGTACATTGCACAACTCTGCCGACAGATCTTCTTCTAGTACACACTGTGAAATGATTCATTTCACCAGGATGCACACTAAATATCTGCATCTGCACTTAACTCATTTGCTCCCAAAAACATATAAATACGTTCAATTTTAAATATTACAATTGTCCCAAAAAACGTATTAATGCGTTTTTATGCTATGCTAGAGCATACAGAATGCTTTGATGCAGCTTCTGAACTGAAGAGAACGGTTGAAGCAACGGTAGTTATTACAAAAACGGTCAGCATGTGGCAGCAGAGTATAAGAGATGAACTAAGGCCATGTTGCAACAAGCTCTTTTTGCCAGTGTTTTAAACAGATTTGTGAATAATGATGAAACTTAGCTATATCCTAATAATAAATGCTGTAAAACTGAAACCGATAGAAATGTACTTTTTTCCTGATGAAAGAAGAGACTCTAATCTTTCTTTTGGTAAATTTAATGTTTATAGCAATAGAACACAATATTCTGTGCCCCCCCCCCCCCCTCTCATATGGCATTGCCATAATTTCCTTTCATCCTTAGAAATAAAAGATTTATTGCGGAAGTGACTGACCAAGGCGGCCAACCGGTGCACTGTACAGCGGTATGCACCCGATCCATACTGGCATATATACGAAAACCGTGACTGATTGCCACCAAAATTTTTAGACAATGATGATCACATGTATTCATAAATTTTGGAGACAATCGGTGCAGAGCACACAAAAAAGTCCCCTTTTTCATGTAAAATAATGTGAGAAGGCAATAGACAACAACGGTACAAAGACACAATTCATTAACATGATGTGGGCTTTCCTTTTGACATCGCTTGATAACAAACATTTCACTGCCTGGTGCTTGTCCTTTTTCCAAGAGCTTTATATTGCTCACATGTAATGGATCCTAATGTCCGTACTGTCTATGTCTAATGGCTAATGGCCTTTTTAGAGGTCCTAATCTTCAGCAGAAACCCCTATCTGATGTAATGGCTTGTAATGTGTACGCAATACCACCGCAGCTATTAATAGAACAGCCGGCAGTTGTCGGAGCGCGGAGATGGATGCGTGTGAGCTGCTGGGCGTGCACACACACGCTTGTGTACATACCTCAAGTTTGCACAAAGCTACTTCTCATACAGTTCCGTTTACTTTTCCTTTGTGTCTTCGCGCCTGTCTAGTTTCACTCTTGCCGTCTTTGTGTGTTTCTCTAAGAGGATTATGGTTGCATGAATGTGCAGGCAGACGTCCATATATGTACATTATGTGCACGGCAGCGTATATAAATGTGCACATTTTAGGGCGCTCATGAAAGAGAGCGTGTGTGGTGCTTGTTGAAGCGCTCTCTCACTCTGAGGGATTACGTCACAGCAGTTATCAGACCTGAGTCATCAAAAAGGTTGAGAGGCCCTGCCCTGCTGTGCTCCTTCATCCAAATGAGGGCACAGTTAAAAGACTTGCTGTCTCCCATTCTAGTCTGTTTAATCAGGCCTTTTCCTTCCTTGTGCCTTACCTTGTTTGCTTCTCCCAAGAACAACTTGACAAAGTTGAGGGGATCAAATGAAATTGTCATTTCACATAAGCCAGGCTAGGAAATGTGCCACTTTAAGATCTCAACAGTTTACTTAAATTAAAGTTGCATGCAGTTGGGAAGGTGAAACGGGAAGTCATGATTGGTGGCAGTGGTGGCTCGTCAATAGAGGGCCGTACTTGAAATGCACTAAAGTAAATAATAAAAATGACATTTTATTAGAAAAATACCTCAAAATATGTGAATATTCACAATTTTACACTTGCTTTTAATCCTCGTGCAATAAGAGTCTTATCTTTTTGGTAACTTCTTACGAAATGGTCATGACAAACAGTGCCACAATAGTCACTAATCTGTGTGAAAGAAGTTCATATGTGCGGCTCTGTCAACTCTTTTACACATAATGCAGTGTGATGGCATTGCCAAACTGGAAGATTATGCTTCATCGGCAAATGTAGGATCCGATCCAACTCCAATTATTCCACTCGTGATTTGGCGGCATGTTAAGGTGCAGCCTCTGATCTTTGCACTGTTGCCAGTTCAGCTCAGCTGACTCCGCTGTCTTTAGTATGTGATAAGACAATATATTCCCAATGATTTCTTTTGGTTTTATTCTATGCAAAGGAATGGGTTGTAGATCAGTGATTCTTAGCCTTGGTGGTACTGATATTATATATGATATTTCAATAGTCACAAGTCGACTATTGAGTGCACCAAATTCTCTGCACAGCACAGACAGGCCAAACAATGTAGCGTGATCACCTGCAGCCAATGAAGGCCAAGCAGGGCGTATCATCACGAATCATTAGAGGCGTGTGCCTCGACCTCTGTCAATCACCTGAGACTGACTCATCGAACTCCTGGGGTTCGATCAAACCCAGGTTAAGAATCACCACCCCGCGTAGTGTCCATTTAACAAAAAAAAGTGTCAATTTGTGCACTGTAAAAAAAAAAAAAAAAAAAGAAAGAAAGAGAAACAGTAATATTTACTTTAAAAAGCCTAGTAAAGTTTTTTCACTCAGAAATTCTAAGTAAATTTTACAAGGAAAGTTTTGAGTACATTTGACCAGTTTATTTATTTATTTATTTTAAATTACTCAAGCGCTGAGGAACGAACTCATGACTTTCAGCTTCGGAGATGACCACTCTACCACCTGAGCCATGCCACTTTTGCTGTTTGCCACTATACTGCATTGCTACTGTGTCCAAAATGAGACCAAAAACTGGTCTTGGTGTACTGGTCTTGGTACAAGGATTCCGCCTGCAATCATCAATATACTAACACACGGCAGGATCGGAATGGCTCAGGTGGTAGAGTGTCTGTCTCCCAACCTGAAGTTTTGTTGTTGTTGTTGTTGTTTTGGGGGGGGGGGGTGTAATAAACTGGTTAAAATGTACTCAAGACTCTCCTTGTAAAAGTAATTTTGAATTTTTGAGTGAAAGTGTTTCCTCTCTTTTTCCCCAAGTAAATATTTCTCTCTCTTTTTAAATTTTTTTATTATTATTTTTTTTTTTACATTGTACTTATATTGTGCTATAGCATAATCTCCATTACAAATTCCAAAAGGTCTTCAAACTCTTCAAGGCAAGATGCTAAAGATTGTTTGAGGTACAGTTGGTCGCGCAAGTTTTGCTCCGTATCATTGATGTAATCCATCTTGGTCTTGTGTACTGTACATTATTTTGACCTGAGAGCTGACATTGAGTTTAGACAAGACATCTTGTACATAATCAGATCACATTGAGTTAGTTGACAGTCTGAAAGTTCCCCTTTGAAAGAACCTTTCTATATTAAAAGCAATTACGGCAAGAGAATTCAGTGGCGGTGCGTGTTGCAGAATTGTTTCAACCCATTCAGTTTCGATATGTAAAGGTTAATGGATTTGAGTGAAACCAGTATGTCATCATACATGGTACTTTCCGCCTACTTGGGACTTACCCTCCCTGGCTCAGTAGGAATGATGCAGATGAGGGCGGTTCGTGAGGTAGGAGTGGTGTGTGTGTGTGTGTGTGGGGGGGGGGGGGGTGCTTTTACAAACAGCTTGCCAGCCTAGATATGTAGTTAACCTTAGGAAGCACCATGTATGCTACACATTCTAACTGTGTCATCAGAAAGTCTGACTGTCCACCACCTTTTATCTTCCACTCTTGTCTGACATGCACTCGTTCCCTCTTTTTTTTCTCCCCTCCCCCAATTCATGAGTCCCCCTTTCCTACCTTCCCTTGCTGCAGTTTCCACTTCATACAGTATATGATCTCTTCGCTCACGCCACTTCCTCTTCCCTTTAGCGAAACGGTGCTTACTCGAGGAGCACACCTCGCCTACACAAGTGCACACGCACACACACACACACACACACACACACAATGCAATAAGTTCTTCAAGGCTGATATGTTAAGACTGTTTGCCCCTTGCCTAGACGGGGTGTGTCAAGGATTTTGTTCAGCTCATGCTATAATAAATATCTGGGTTTGGCGGAGGGGGGGGAGGGTTCATAGAAAAAAGTTGCAAATTTGCGCAAAAAAAACCCTCTATGACAAATGCACGTAGCATAGCTATAGTCTAATGTGAGTATTCGTTGGTGGTTGAGACATTGTTTATAAAATGAAAAGGCAGGATGGAGACAAATTCATTCTTAATTTAAACTTTACTTGTCATACACGGCAGCTAGAGCGACAACACTTCCTGATCCCCTATCAGCTGACTAGTACTAAACAATCAGAAGCTAGCATACTTTAGGTAAACGCAAGTGAATGACGGAGCGCAGCAGATTTGACACATCCCCTTAACTACTAGTACAAAAAAATACCAGAATGTGTAAAGTAAAGGAAATATTTGTTTTAACAAGTTAACTTTAAATGCTTGATCTTCAGGCTGTGGACCTTCGCAAAGTGACGCGTCTTTGTCATTGGCAGTACCCAACGTTCCAAAGTGCAAATGCTTAAAATGATATAGTTAAAGCCATTACTATCTCGTTATTTGGAAACCAGACCGAAAAGTATTGGCACAAACATCTGAGTGGTACGCTGCATGTATTTCTCGTAATTTTCTGAGTTTTTTTCCAACGCAAATCTGCCACTTTACACTCTAAAAACAGTTGGGTCAAAAGTAACCCACTTATGGATCAAAAATGGACCAATCCACTTCATGGGTCAATTTGACCCAATTAGAAGATCGGTCCAATTTTGACCCATAATTGGGTTATTTTTGACCCAACTGTTTTTACAGTGTATAAAGTCGCACATTTACCACTTTAAGTTTTTTTCTCCCTGTAAAAAATATATATATTTATACGTGGCCCTAATACGCCCTCATAGTATATATTAAAAGTTTTTTTCCTTTTTGTTCCTTTTTTTTTTTTTTTTAGACTTAAGAATTTTTGCACAAAGCTAGCCACCATGGGTAAAGACAAAGGTTGGGGTTCCCAAGTGCTGCTGTTTCATTTCATTTGCTCTGTAATGAGAACTTGTTAGTGCAGCGCGAGTCTGCGAGATCTGACTCTGGAGTTCAAAGTTAAGCCACAGGGAAGGATGGAGGTAGGGCGAGAGAGCGGGAGGAAGGCAAAGACGCCGAGAAAACATACAGCCCCCAACAAGCCCTCACTTGAAAACTTTAGGTGGCAAGAAAATGTGAAACTTTTTCTTACTGGCCCGTCATATGAACCTCCTCGCTTCAAGTCCTGAAAAGAAAGTGCAGCTAGGAAGAGATCTGAAAAAGTTCACGTCTGTGCATGACTATGCGTGTTTGCGTGTGCGCGCGTCAGCTCCGGCCTGAGTTTGTGTGGGAATGATTACATCAGCCTGCTGGTGTCTTATGATTGGTTGGTGAGCGTGTGGTTTGATTCACTGCGCCTTGGAGCTGGTGGCTGAGGCTGTAACCCTTTTGTGAGAGAGCGGGAGAGAGAGAGAGGGAGAGGGAGGGAGGGAGAGGTAAAGAAAGATAGTTGTCAGACTCAGCCGGCACAGCGAGCGCGACACTCTACCCGCTGCCGTCTGTGCGGCTCACTGACAGTTCTTCGGTTGCGCTCGGCAGGTCCGGTGGCTTCGACAGATTGAATTGTGCCTGCTATGTGACAGACTTGTCAACTTGCCGGCATTTTATGCCTTTCTCTTTCTGGACCAGAGAAGGTGACAGCTGGGCTTACCGTCCGAGTGTGCGCGTGTGTCAATGTGTGTATGAGTGGACAGACAGGCCCCCTCCAAAAATGCCTTCGTGTTCACCGGACTGCTGCCTATTGCGGGCCGTGGAGGTAAGACCGCTCTCCATCTGTGTCTCGCCGCAACATTATTATTCGTCTTTGCCGGAAAATGTTCTTGTGTGTTATCTGTGCGGACTGGTTTGCGGCTGGATTCCTGTACAGGCTGAGTAGGCTCCCCCAGTTTTCAATATGTGATGATTGTGACTTTATGGCTTCCTTGTGCTGAGCCAACCTGTGGGCAATTATTGGAGGTTAATTCAGGACTGCTCACCCCGCTGCATTTCCTGTAACTGGCAGTTGGAGGGAACACCGTCCAATGCAAATGATCAATTTTGCGCCCATATGGTCTTATTTCTTATTCCTGGATGCCTGCGTGTGATAAGCAATCATTAATAACCTACCATGACTACCCCTGCATACTTTTTGCGAGAGCTCTTGTATCAGATTTCATTAGTTCCAGTATTCCGAGACGTTCTGGTTTGAATCTCGACTCTCGTGCCCCCGTATGCATTTTTCATGTTCTCCCCATTCTCGCGTGGGTTTTCTCCAGGTTCTGCTGATTCTCGCCACATTCCAAAATTATATATGTAGGTTACATTAATTGATCGCTCCAACTTGTCCTAGATGTGAGTGTGAGTGTTTGTTGGTCTACATCTGCCCCGTGATAACTGGAAACCATTCCAGGATCTACACTGCCTCTTGCCAAAGTCAGCTGGGATAGGCTCCAGCTCACTCGCGACCCTAATGAGGATAAGTGGTGTAGAAATTAGATGGATTATTTTTTTTTTACCTAATTAAATGTCTCACAAGTGTATAATGCTATAATAAAATACTGCATAAATACTATTGTTGTGGTCTCGAGACCTAATTTTAAAGGTGCTGGTTGTGTCTCGGACTTGACTGCCAAAACGTTGGTTTTGTCTTAGTCTCGGGCAAGTATTGATCTTCGTCTCGGGCAAGTCTTGGTCTTATAACGATAATGTGGTCTTGAGTAGGGATAGACCGATTATTGGGGCCGATATCCAGCATTTTGACGAATACCTTCTCTCACGGCCGATAATAAAGCAATTTAAAATAATGTTAACTTAGTGAACTATTTATTTGCATTTTTTGTTGACTTAATAAGAGCTGCTGCTGAACCTTTCTGTTTTTGTTTGAAATTAAAATTGAAAATAATTAATATTCAACGTTTCATATATTTAGAAATTTTGGAAAACTGTATTTACTGTAGCTCCTACTGGGAGCTCTTTGAACTTTTTGTTTGAATTTAAAAAATATATATTGTATGTCTATTGTCTAAGATTTTTTTTTTATTGCAAAATGTTTTTCAATAAACCTAAGTTTAAAGACAATTTCAACAAAGTAAAAAATTTTGAGGTTTTTCCTTTTTCTTTACATTTTAATACCAATATTTTCCCTTTTTAGTGAAAGTGAATATTGGTTCCAAATATCTGTTATCGGCCTCCTTGACAATCGGTATCGGCCCTAAAAAAACCCAGGTCTATCAGTCTATCCCTGTAATCAATATGAATACTAGTGTTATGGTCTCGAGACTTCATTTTAAAGGTCTGGTCGTGTCTCGGACTTAAAGCCTCGGTCTTCTCTTGGTTTTGAGTCATGTGGTCTTGAGCACGACAACACGATCCTCATTCACATGATTGGAATTGAACTGAAAACTCTCTCTAATCTTGATTATCTCTGTTTCTCATATCAGATATGCACTTGATATGATAACAAAACGTGCCATTTCCATGGTTGCTGCAATTTTTTTCCTCCTCATTTAGGTATGACATTTCTCTCCAATTCTAACTGACGTTTTGCTTTTTTGTTGTGCCTCCTCCATAGATTGTTAAGATCTCCACTGAAGACGGCCTGGGCAAAGTTGTGGAGATCCCAGCCGACATGACAGCCAGGGACCTTTGCCAGCTCCTGGTTTATAAAAGCCATTGTGTAGACGACAACAGTTGGGCACTTGTTGAGCACCACCCGCTGCTGGGGTTAGGTGAGTGGCTGAACCTCACACAAAGGACGCAAGCACACATATGAGCGCACCCTCACGCTCGCCCATACAGAAAACTCTCGGATGGGCCGAGACATGCGATGCATTCAGGCACGCGCACAGGTGCATTCATGCACGCATGCCAACATACTCTGGGCAGACAGGCAGGCCCGGCACATATTCTCACGCAGGCATGTAGTGAAGCGTGAGTGCATGCACTTGCTATGCAGCGTGTGCACGCGTTGCAAATAAATATACTGTCCAGTGAGCTGATCGCATGGATTTAAGGGCCCTGTGCACATACAGTAAGCTGCTCACATTGTAAGGAATAGTTGGATTCAATATTGTGATTAGCCTTTGGGCTAACACGATGCATATGGTTAGGGACATTTTACATGAGGTCAGAGTTGCTGTCACCAATGAAGTGAGATTTGTCTTCCGCAGGGGCCTGTCATTCAGGACATCACATTTTTGGCTGTACAAGAAAAAAAAAAGTCATTGTACTTGGATAAAAAGCCATTTTTTGTTATAGTATATTTGTGATATGGTTATTGATCTGTCAGTCTGCCAATTGTCAGAACATGTTTCCAAAATGTTCACATACTTCAACTTCAGTATTCTGAAAGAATATACAGTATATTGCATCATTCAAGTTTGTGGTCTGATTGCTTTTTCTCATCAGCGAAGCCAGCAAAATGCTGCCAAACACATTTAACTTTATTTGTTTGGAATGACATAATGTTTGGCTCCTATTCTTTTTCTATGGTCTGGCCCAGCAAGGTGCACCTGGATTTATCCCAGGTCTGTTTCTTATTTAATGTTAAAGGGTGTCACAGTCACATAGAAATTCACATTTTCAGTGTGACTTCACAAAGTGAAGCTGTAGGAAATCAGGAAATTGGTTCAAATGCTCATGTTTTCATTTTTGACGATTTTAAGGAAGAATGAAATTACATTCTTTCAAGTACGAGTCGCTATGCTCTTATGTTTTTTTTCACTGACATAATGGAACACATGAGAAAATCAAGGATATATGCCGTTGAAAAGCATTCCTTGCATGGTACATGGTCACTAAAAGTTTCACGGAAATTTCCCCCAAATCCATGCTGAGTAAAAATAATAATAATAGTAATCCAGGAAAATGAAAAACAATAGAAAAGTGCAGTTTTAAAAAAGAAATGTTTGCCCCTCTTGCGACACATCAAAAGGAATTCTTATATCTGACATACAATTTTATTCTATATTACAACTACGCTAAATGCATTTCTCTAATATTTAATGGTTGCTCCCGTTTGTACTTTGACACATGAACACCTCAAGACGAGCGTGCCGTTCTCTTGGAGTGGAGACACATCTGTGCTGAGTCAAGCTCAGTCAAGTGGCGCCAACAATAGGAATAAACCCGTTTTACTGGGTCACATTGCTTTAGTTTTATTATCGTTGGTGCCTTTGCCACTTGCACTTAAGCAGAACCAACTGACATCTTCTTCTTTTTTTTTATACAAATATTTCAAGTCTGAGATCAATTACTTTTCATCCCATGGAATATGCATCACAAAATATGGTCATAAAATTCACAGAATATCTTTATTTAGAAAAGCTATGCTACGTTTCATCAAATTTATTTCATTTATTATTTTTTTTATTTCACTCTTTATAATAAAAGTAGACAAAAAGGAGTGAAAACTTTTTATATCTGCCCCTGATCAACGACAAAAAACATCAACACAAAATGAATAACAGCGAACGATCAAGACGCTTGCAATGAAACAATTCTGTAAAATAATTCAACAGCATGTCTTTGTGCTATATATATTTTTCCAGTAATTGTGCTTTTATACATTTTTTAAAAATACAGATAGGCTGTGAGAAGATTTTGTTTTACAATCCAGATTGTTCCACAAACTGACACCTTGAGTTGAAATACATCTTTTTGTTTTGTTCGGTATTTAGGTTTGGAAAAAATGTTTTAAACTTTGATTTTTATATTGACTGGTAAAATTTCATGATGGGCTTTATACATTATTTTAAGGCAGTTAAACTCCATCAGTTCATTAAATGTTAAAGTTTTTAGTTGTATAAATAATTGTTTAGTGTGGTCTCTGTATCCACAACCAAAAACGACACGAATAGCATATAATTATATGTTGTATGCGTATCTGTGTAGCTAAATAAGGTTACTGTAATGCAATTTAAACACATATTGTAATTTAGATCATACAGAACATAAAAGGCAAATTAGATTTTTTTTTTTTTTTATGAACACAGTGTTTGTCAAGAACAAGAGCTACATGACGATTGAGAATATGTAAATTTGCTCTGTTCACTGCTTATTTCCAAGCACCACATTTCTAAATGATGAAAACGTCTTTTCAGTGTGATGAGTTGGCCTCACAAGATTCACGTTTGCATGTGCTTGCAACTTTGCGCCTACCTAACGTGTGCAGATGTAGTCCTGGGAGGTGGACCAGAATAGAAACAGCCGCTGTAGAGGTCTTTGAGCGACCCCGGACAATACTTGGTTGGAGCAGAGAGTCCTATTCTTGTCCATGGCTGCCTACTAGTCATACATTAATGAATGGGATGAAACGGGCCTTTTGAGAAGTAACATTGACCTCCACTTGTCAGTTCGGAAAGGTTAATAAGGAACGAGACAGTGAGGTAGTGTTGCCAGGCTGAGTCAGTGTCACGAACATGAGTGACTCATCAGACGGGCCACAAGATGTCATGGAAATTTAAAAGAGGAGTCGTGACACCGTCGAAGAGTTCTCCCGGAGAGAGTCCATGAAAAGATCATGTTAAGCTGCTCTATATTCTGTATTGGTTCTGCTCAAGTGAATTAAATTACAACTTTATAATTGACTCGATTGGGAAGGGTATTTGTTCCACTGAGAGGACCATCTGTTGGAATGGACTGAGTCACGCTTGGTGTCAGCGTCACAGTGGACACAAATCATGTCGACGCCAGGAACCTCGGACCACATTCAAATTAGGACACACTTTTGGCCACATCTGACCACAGGCCAGCCAGGATTGTATTGTCACGGCTCGTTTGAAGACCTCAAGTGGCTCAAACCAGATACCCTTTTTTTTTACTTTTATGGATTCAGCATTCTGTGAAAGCCACTGTTTGTTTCTATTAACAACATTTACTCTTTTATTTCTCTTCAAAATGAATGAATGAATCAGTGGTGAGTCGTCTAACGGGGAATGTGCATAACTGTGCCTACACACAGGAAATTCCTGGACTGGAGATTTTTTGACCGGCTGTTTTAAAAATTGGTCAATATCACTTTAAAGTGCCTTTGGTGTCCTCATCAAAATCACCCAGTCATCGTGAAAATATAGCAGAATAATGAAGCTCTGATGTCTTATTAACATTGGTCAAACAATGACAAGTCTCTCAAAAATGTGTTTCCTTCATTTAAGACCTTTTGTGTGTGTGGGGGGGGGGGGGTTTCATGAGATGCATGTGATTTTTTTGGGAATGTCACACACATCCTCTGCTAACAAGTGTGTGTAAGAACTTGAAGTGGTTAAATTATACTAATTAAGAAATGTTATACATGATTTAGCGGTCCACAGCGTTATTTGATTTAAAAAATAATAATATTCATATTAACTCATTCACTCCCAGCCATTTTCACTGAAGCAACCCCCTTCGCTCCTGACTGTTTTAGTGGATTTGGACTGATTTTGCAAGGCCCACAGAATATTGTGTTCTATTGCTATTGCTAAAACATGGAACCTACCAAAAGAAAGATTAGAGTCTCTTATTTCATCAGAAAAAAAAGTATATTTGTATATGTTTCTGTTTTGCAGCAATTAGCATTAGAATACAGCTAAGTTTTATCATTATTCACAAACCTGTTTAAAACACTGGGGGAAAGAGCTTTTGGCAACATGGCTCTGATTGATCTCTTATACTCTGCTGCCATCTGCTGGCCCTTTTTTTAACTACCATTGCTTTAAAAGTTCTCTTTGGGTCAGATGCTGCATCAAAGCCTTCTGTATGCTCTAGCATAAATAAAACAAACATAAAAGTTTTTGGGACCATGGTACTATTTAAAATGGAACATTTGGGAGCAAATGAGTTAAACATTTTGCATGTGTCAATTTCATTTCATTTCATTTTGGGTTACCTATCCCTTTAAGAACTTTTTTTTACATTACCACCAGCAGCTTTTTGTCTTTTCTTCACTGTAGCTGTGAATAATTGCAGGATGAACATTTACACATTGGTTTCATTATGTTTAGTTTAACATGTCCACCCTGTCATCATGAAATATCAATTGAAATAAAATGATTTCATTAAATCCAAATTTACCTCTTTAAACAGAGCTCAAGTCAGATTGCTAATTGAAACATGTTGCAAAGTGAAGGTCCGCCATGTGCTCATTAAATACTAATGTTAGCCAAAAACGTCCACTCTGTCAGCAAATTCACATATGTTGCTGTTTGCATGTTCATTGTCTGCTTGTGATTAAGTTAGTGGAAGAGGGGGAGTGTGGGGAGCTGACCTATATGCATTTCTAATAGCAAAACATCCACTGAATGCATTTAATATGTAGTTATACATTAAATGCTAACATTAGCTAAAAACGTCCACCCTGTCAGCAAGCTCCCATGTTTTGCCGTTTGCATTTGCATTGCCTGCTTGCAGTTAAAAATGTGTGGGGATCTGGTTAACCATATGCATTTCTAATCTACTGAATGCAATTTTTAATGAAAAATGTGGGATTTAAAAAAAAAAAATCATTTCGGGTGAAATGGGTAATTCTCAAAGGCACCTTATGTTGATATTGACTCAAATGGTTAAACGTAAATATATTTATCAAGTTTCCACATGTACACCAAGTTTAATTTACATTTTCACAGGTTTTTCCATTTGTGTGTTTATGTGTAATACAATACCTCCGCCAAGCAAAAAAAGCAGAGGTTATGTAAAATGTAATGTGAAGTTATTTCTGCTACCCCTTAGAGCGCTGTCTAGAGGACCATGAGTTGGTGGTTCAGGTCCAGGCTTCCATGAGCAGTGACGGTAGATTCCTCTTTAGGAAGAACTATGCCAAATATGAATTCTTCAGAACTCCTCTGGTAATTACGCCGTTTTACAACTTCTTCACATGCCATGTCTGTCTCAACCTCTTGTTGAAATAACAGCTCATTATGTTCTTGACATCATCTTAAAGCGAATGAGACATATTTTGGGTGAATGTGTTCTTCTTGCCTCAGGGATGAGATGGAAGAGTGTGTTTTCAAAGTCACTTCATTGTATACAATTGACAAATATTACACAGGGTTTTTGCAGGTCATTAACTCATTCACTCCCAGCCTTTTTCACTGTAGCGACTATTTTACTGGATTTTGAAAAGTCCACAGAATATTGTGTTCTGTTGCTATAAAAATATGGAGCCTACCAAAAGAAAGATGAGTCTCCTCTTTCATCAGGAAAAAAAAGTTTGTATCTTTTTCCGTTTTGCAGCTATTAGCATTAGAATATAGCTAAGTTGAATCATCGTTCACAAATCTGTTTAAAACAGGGGGGAAAAGAGCTTTTTGCAATATGGCCCTGATTGATTTCTTATACTATGCTGCCACCTGCTTGTCATTTTTGTAATAACTGCCATTGCTTCAAGCGTTCTCTTCAGTTCAAAGGCTGCATCAAAGCCTTCTGTATGCTCTACCATTAAAAAAAAAAACATTTTAAATACGCTTTTGGGACCATGGTAATATTTAAAATAGAACGTATTTATACGTTTTTTGATAGCAAATGAGTTAAAAAGCATTAAGTCATTCTCTAAAATCAAGGCCTTAAATGGCTTTAAGGAGCATTAAATATAATGTCAAGAGGCATTCAAATTTTAAATGCAATTGTTGTTCACGCTTTATTTTACATACAACGTTGTGCAAAGGAAGTCACTATAACACAATTTAGCAACAATAAATGTGATTAAAAATATATATATATGCTTTTGAAGGAGCTGGTGACTAGTCGAGTTGTTTCATGTTCCAAATACAAATTGCTCTGCATTTGAAAAGAAAAATGTACTGTTCTTGTGACCAACATCCAACATGAAAGACTAATGCCACCTAGTGGCAGGATAATTAACTTGAAACAAATCTATGACTCAATGTTTCACACTGCTTTTAACGACAACCATAACTACGTATGAATTCCTTACTATAAACTGATTGTGTCAATGAACTAAAAGATACAACCATATTTGTATTTGGTAACCATATTTGTCCACTTTTATGTTAATTACCAAGAGTATGAAAAACTTGAAAAATATATTTAATTGTACTTTTAGAATAGGTATAATGTGCGATTAATTTACAATTACGTAATTAGGTCTTTCTTTTGTCTATTTTATTCACTTTACAACTTTGTTGATTCTCTCTCTTCCCAGACATTTTTCCCAGAGCACATGATTGCTTGGTGCCAGGAAGCCAATCGTCCGATCCCACCATCACAGCTCCTACAGGTCGGTATATAATGTCAACCCTCGTTTTCCCTCACATTTGAGCTTACCTGCAAGTCAGCATCGCACACTGTGAAATCAAATCGGCATACCTCACCTTTGACCCTGAGACAGTGTGTCTCGTCAGCGCCCGCAGTAATAACTACTGTTAATCCTCTGTTGACACATGACTGTATCGGCACACGCAACGCGGGCCCCACATGTGTGACAGCTGGAACCAGGCAGTCAAAAATAGTGTGTGTGTGTGTTTGCACTGAGCACACTCATACGTGGCTCACGCTGCTTGCATTAACGCAAGGCCACGACAGGAAAGATAAGTCAAGGAAAAAGGACAAAAGACGACGTTTTGGAAAGCGTTGTCGTAATGGACGAAGGCAGTCCCGCTTTTTCCTGTGTGGTTTAATGGAGCTGTCAGAGTCCCAACCGCAAATGGAAACCATCCGTTCATCCACGCCACTCACAAAAAGCTTCTAAGTCATCTGCTCATCATATAGACGCTCTGCTCTGCTACGCTCCATGAAGACGGCTCAATAAAAGACAGCCCATGTGGTGAACTGAACCAGAGTTGTCAGGAATCCTCAACATCGTTCCAGTGGAGGCTTTCCGAGCTCAAGCAGGTGTTTGTAATATTCGCCAAGACTCACTACGTGTCAACATAGCGATGCTATGAAGTGCTTTCGGTTTCTTTTCTTTTTTTAAATAAAAATCACATGTTAAAGGTGCACTTTTAAAAATTCAATTGTTGGAATTTTCTGAAGCGTTGGCAGATGTGCTTTAAATTTTGAAGAGGCTTCTGGAACCATTTGCCTTCCAGCACCACTCGGCGAAGTACAAATCAGCTCATGTTATTTTTGGGGAAAATAACAAACTGAATATTTTCAAGAAATTTGTTGCTGATGGATTAGTTCGGACGCTAACTCCCATCTCTCTCGCTCTCTCTCTTTCTCGCTTTTTCTATAGATATAATAAAAACAGCAGAGGCCCCAAAATTTAACCCTGTGGAACCCCATACGTTATGTTGTACATGTGAATTCACATTGCACATACAGTATTTGTCCGACCACTTTCTTTTTTTGCTCGACAATAGTTAGTATGAAGAGATTACAATTAGAGCTGTCAAAATTAATAAACTCTACAAGTAATCGATTAACAAATTCATCGACAACTATTTTAACTGATTCACTCCCAGCCATTTTCACTGAAGCAACTCCCTTCACTCCCGGCTGTTTTACTGGACTTTGACTGTTTTTGCAAGGCCCACAGAATATTGTGTTCTATTGCTATAAAAACATAGAATCTACCAAAAGAAAGATTAGAGTCTTTTCTTTCATCAGGAAAAAAAAGTATCTGTTTCCGTTTTGCAGCAATTAGCATTAGAATATAGCTAAAGTTTCATCATTATTCACAAATCTGTTTACATTTGTGGGGAAAACAACTTGTTGCAACATGGCCCTGGTTGATCTCTTATACTCAGCTGCCACCTGCTGGCCGTTTTTGTAATAACTACCATTGCTTCAATCCTTCTCTTCAGTTCAGAGGATGCATCAAACCCTTCTGTATGCTTTAGCATTAAAAAAAAACAACAACATATAAATACGTTTTTGGGACACCGGTAATATTTAAAATAGAACGTGTATATATACGTTTTTGGGAGCAAATGAGTTAATAATCGAGTAATCGTTTGAAGCCATTTTTCTATTTAAAATTGTCCAAATCCTCAACAGTAATTGTTCACTGATTTCTGTAGTCCTTTATGAAATCAGACCGATTAATTTCTGTGTTTAATCAAAATAAGACATTGGCCAATTCTGTTTTTACTTCGGAAAACAATGATCGAACCGGTAACATCGAACAACAAATCACTATACGAATACGAAGTGCAAAAATTAAAATGAATGCGATTAGTCGATTAATGGATTGTGATTGGATAGTGACAGCACTAATTACAACAATAACAGTCTGTTTGCTCTCCTTTCAGAACTTTCTAGCAAGCAGTAGTTGTCCTGAGATTCAGGGCTATCTGTATGTAAAGGAGGTGGGCCGAAAGTCGTGGAAGAAAGTTTACATGTTCCTCCGGCGCTCAGGACTTTACTGTTCTACTAAAGGAACCTCAAAGGTGACGCAAATATCTTTGACTGTTCTTACTCCTTTTTGATGTTGTCTGTTTCACTGAAGAATGCGTGTTCTTGCTGTTGTTAAAACAGAGTCGATTATTTTGACTGCTAATAATGATGCAAAGCACATTTTTGTGTCTGCGCCGATCCGTGTGTAACTGAAGGCGGTTTCTGCCTATCGTCATCTGACAAGAGAATTATTTGTGCCTTCAGGAGCCCAGACATCTCCATTTACTGGCAGACCTTGAAGACAGTAACATCTTCACTGTCATCACGGGCAAAAAGCAGCACGCCGCACCCACAGACTACGAGTTCTGTATCAAGGTGAGTGTCAGATAACAGAGGGGAGCTGGAGTGAAATATTATGAGCGCAGGAACCATTCACCTCCGCTTGAACTCTCCTTCGCTGCCATGCATACATTTATAAGATTCTGCTGCACGTGACTCTTCATCTTCAAAATGCTTTTTAATTGCTTTTATACCACATCATACGAACAACAGATTTTACTGGGCTCTGTTTGTCTCGTGATTTTTTTTAATTTATTTTTTTAACTACTGTTCTAAATCTGTGTGTTCTTCTACAGCCCAATAAATGCAGAGGAGAGTTAAAGGATTTACGGATTCTGTGTGCTGAAGATGAACAAGGCAGGACATGTTGGATGACCGCCTTTAGATTGTTTAAGGTACAAGTGTGTGTGTGTGTTTGTGTGTGTGTGAAGGGGGGATTATTAGGGCATATATTAGCAGGCCAAACCACACATGCACTTAATAATTTCAAATGTATTTTATTTCATATTTTCTATGTAGCAGAGTTTTCAGCTTTGGACCAAAAACCTCCTCGTTAGGTTGTGATTTACTTAACTAATTTGCTCCCCATTTTTTTTTTAAATATGTTCTTGTGTAAATACTACCAATGTCCCAAAAACTTATTTATGTGTTTGTTTGTTTTTTTATGCTAGAGCATACAAAAGTCTTTGATGCAGCCTCTGAACTGAAGAAAACAGTTGAAGCAATGGTAGTTATTACAAAAACGGCCAGCAGGTGGCAGCAGAGTATAAGTATAAGAGATCAACCAGGGCCATGTTGCAAAAAACTATTTTTCTCCACTGTTTTAAACAAATTTGTGAATAATGGTGTAGCTTAGCTATATTCTAATGACAATTGCTGTAAAACGGAAACAGATACAAATGTACTTTTTATCCTGATGAAAGAAGAGACTCTAATCTTTTTTTTTTGGTAGGTTCCATGTTTTGATAGCAATAGAACACAATATATTGTGGGCCTTGCAAAATCAGTCAAAATCCAGTAAGACAGCCGGGAGCAAAGGGGGTTGCCTCAGTGAAAATGGCTGGGAGTGAATGAGTTCATTTAAAAAAAAAAAAAAAAAAAAAAAAAAGTAAATCGATTTTTCATTTATAACCCTAACCTGCACCAAAAATCCTGCTAGACATTAATCATACAAAGAAATGTGTTTAATTAAGCATATTTATTCAGCAGCTTTTCAGATAAGTGTTGGTGGTTGTTTTTTTGTTTTTTTTCAAATCTTAAACAATAGACATCTTTGCTTTAAATTACAGGTCTTCATTCATTATGTCTTAAAAAGTCAAATGTAAACTTAGACAGCTCTATAGTTTTCAACAGTAAAAAAAAAAGGTTTCTAAAATAACTCAAATGTAAAGTTTCACATTTCAGTTATTTTCATTTATCCCAGGGTCAACTGCATCTCAATTAAAAATGACTGAAAATGTAAATATTTTTCCTGAAGTTAACTATTTTAAATGTGGCCGGAAGATCCAAAAAGAGAAAAAAGGCCTGATTCCAGTAATCGTCAAAATGCCAAATAAGAATATATAAATATAAATAATATTACACTGATTGATTGTTAATTTCCCTTGTCAATTGCCCATTTCACTTGACAGTCATGGTGACTAAAAAAAATGGTGACTTTCATTTTAAGAAAGCTAATAAAATGCAGTCCATAGAAAGTCTTGACGTAGAAATAAGCATGCACGCGTTGGATTACTTGAATTCTATAACTCAGTAGAAAGAAAAAATGTAAACGATGTGAAAGAAAGAAATGATTCCATTTTGTCTCGCTTATGATGAAAAGTGAGAAAAGGTACTGTTAGAGGATCAGCTGTTGAGCGCAGACTGACAGATATGTCCACCGACATCTCCCCTCCTAAACGTGCACTCATCAAGAAGGACGACTGCCTTTTCTTGTCTTCACAGTACGGGATTTTATTGTACCAGAATCACAAGATTCCCCAGCAAAGAAAAACCCTGCTTTCACACTTCTCAGCACCCGTGGTACGTTGACCTCACCGCACAAGCATCTCAATGTGACATCCGCAAACTCTTAAGACCTAATAGCATGACCTTGACATCCCGACGCATCATTTTGACGTTTGTTTTCCTTCCGTCACCTTCAGCGGAGTGTGTCGGAGAACTCTCTGGTGGCCATGGATTTTTCCGGAACGATAGGCCGCGTCATCGACAACCCTGTGGAAGCTCAGAGCGCCGCCATGGAGGAGGGACATGCGTGGAGGGTGAGTCGCAAACGACGTCCTCGCAACATTGGAAAGATCCTACATCAAATTGCAAATGTTGGATAACACTTTGTAGTTCAACCAGATGAAAATTGCGTGGGAATGCAGGAAGCTGAATGCTTATGGAGGAAATTGACAAATTAATGATGTGAACATTTTTAATTGTAGTTAAATGACAAATGAATTCAAATTTAATCATTTCAGAGAAATTATATTCCACTTCCTGATCTGACAGTCAGTTGGTATCAAACCATCGAATGTACTCAAATGTGGTCCAAGCAGGGTTTGAACCCAGGTTCTCCGCGGTGTGATGGGAGGTAATTGCTTTAACTCTTTGACTGCCAGACGTTTTCAGAAAAGGGATGCCGTGGGTGCCAGCCGATTTAAGCATTTTTGACTGATCTTTCAAGGTCTACAGAAAATTATGTGTTTGGACTATGGAAACACACATACTACCAAATGAAAGATTGGACTCTCATCTTTCATCAGAAAAAAAAGTTTGTTTCTACCTTATTCCGTTTTTCAGTAATCAACAATAGAAAATGGTTAGTTTCACCTCTGTTTTGAAAAAATAACGTCTTTTAACGTCTTTGGCACTCCTCCATAGGATTTTACTAAACGTTATTTAACGTTTTTGGCAGTCAAAGAGCACTGACCTAACTTCGGGTTCCAATTTTCAGCCCTCTGTCTGCGGATGTGATGTCATGTGCGTGTTGTGTACGTGAAGAAGGGAAAGTGCAGTTTCATTTTCTGGCCACTGGTGGCAGTAGTGATTCGAAATTCAATTTTCTGCGTTCAGTAGCTTAAATAGACCTCTATGTGGGCACACCATTACCGGTATTTGCACGAAGCACATCAAGCCGGTACTCGATTTCTTGCCATGTTCACTGTAGGATAGCCTCAACATCAATATCTGAAACACAACATTTTAATGTGAATAAAAACTTTAATAAACACTGATAAAATAATGCAATAAAATGAAAAAGGCACAAATGTAAAGAAAAACCTATGTATCTGAATGTAGAATAAAAAAAAAATGTACTTGTTTTTTTATTATTATTCAGAATGTTTTAGTTTTCAAGTTTAAAGAGTGTTCTTTTAGTTTTGCTGGAACTCTATATTTATATCTTTATTTATATCTTTATATATAATATATCACTTGAAAAAAACTGCCGCTGTTTTCTTAACTCTATCACTCCCATCTTTTTTCACTGAAGCAATCCCCTTCGCTCCCACCTGTTTTACTGGATTTTGACTGATTATTAGGCCCACAGAATATTGTGTTCTATTGCTATAAAAAACATAAAACCTACCAAAAGAAAGATTAGAGTCTCTTCTTTCATCAGGAAAAAAATATTTAATATATTTCTATCTGTTTTCATTTTGCAGCAATTAGAATTTGTGCTGTGAAAGTTAAAGTGTTAACTAATTAATTAATCATGTATTAACGCTAGATTAATCACGCTATTAATATTATCCTTTAGCTTGACAGTGGATGGCTATGTTAAAGTTAGCATAGGTTATGTTTGAGCTATACTAATATAAATATATATATACTGTATATAAACATAAAGCCATGCATCAAAGTAAAGCATTTAATAAATGTTTGCATATGACATTCAGAATATTTGTTCATGTCAATATTGGGGAATTTTTTCCTCCATTTTTAATTATGCAAGTCATTAACTAATTAGAAAAAGAAGATGAGCGTGTGTAGTGGATTAAAAAAAGTTGAAGACGTCCTCATAACATTAAATTAACACAAAAGGTGCTTTTCATGTTTGGTGTGAAAAAAATGTTGATTTTAAAAAAAAAACTTTTTAATTAAGCGATTAATTGTGATTAATCAAAATTCTAAGATGTGATTAATTATTCACAAATCTGTTTAATGCACCTGGGAAAAGAGCTTTTTTTTCCCAACATGGCCCTGGTTGATCTCTTATACTCTGATGCCACCTGCTAGCCGTTTTTGTAATGACTACCATTGCTCTAGCATTAAAAAAAACATAAAAATAAATATGATTTTGGGACCACGGCAATATTCAAAATAAAACGTTTTTATACGTATTGGGAAGCCAATGAGTTCAGATGAAACCCAGGGGCAGCAGATACAATGAAAACAGCAGAGGCCCCAGAATTTAACCCTGTGGAACACCATACGTTCTGTTATGCGTATGAATTCCTATTGCACATATCCATTGTTAGATTACCTGTTTTTGTAATCTTTTGCGTGTTCAAATAAATCAGAGTTGAGATCTCGTGAAGAGGGTCCTTGCAAGGTTTTTTAATCAGAAGCTTCTGATGACACAAAGGAATTTCACCAAGCCATGTTTCTATCCAAATGTATGTCGTCTCTCTCAGACACGGGACTTTTATTAGAAAACGCCTCTCCCCTCCTCCCAAGTACAAAAATCTGATTACTTTCTCCCAGTATACTAGCTCGTCCTTGAACTTTCAAAAACCGGATTTCTGACGAACAGAAACTAGACTTTTTAGATAAATAAAAGAAATTTATTAACTTTCCCATTTCTGGGAAAAGAGAACATAACAAAGAGGACAAAAGCATTACTCATCAAGCTATATTGAGTTAACATAGTTATTATATCTACAGCTTCACAACTATAACTAAATTCAAAAGAGGTAAAATATAAGATGAAATAGTAAAATGTTAACACCATCCGACCACTTTCTTTTTTTCTTCTTTTTTTTTTTTTTTGCTCAACGTAGTTAAAAATAGTGTGAAGGGATTGTAATAATAAAGAAAGCATAAGCACACCTAAAGCAGGGTGTACAATCACCAATCATATGAGTCAGGTGTGTGACTTGACCTTCACCTTTAACAAAAAACGCCTGGTAAAATGGAAGCCCCAAAAAAAATCTGTAATCCTAATTCGAGTTTTCTGATCAAAGGTGTGTTTTATGTTTCTTCCCATTTGGTGTGCAGCAGTTGTTTCCACTGAATCATAACGAATCCTTTTGTTTTTATTTGTATGTGACATCTGACTCAGAAGAGGAATCACCGAATGAACGTCTTAGGCTCCCACAGTCCATTGCATCACTCTTCGCTCAACTCGGGTAAGAAATGCAAAACTCGCACGCACAACAATGCACGTTCAATGTTTTTATTGGAATGACAAATATTGTCTTCAGTCATCCACATAGCCCAGCTGTGGTTCCACGGCAGAATAACCCGAGAAGAATCCCATCGCATCATCCACCAACAGGGTCAAGTCGACGGGTAATTTCACGAAAATCATCATTTCCACTTTCCGCGCTCAAACTATGAAGCTGAACATCTGTCTGTCCGTCTGTTATTTCCAGCTTGTTTCTGCTCCGAGTCAGCCAGAGCAACCCCAAGGCTTTTGTGCTCACGTTGTGCCATCACCAGAAAATCAAACATTTCCAGATACTACCGGTAGGCATTCGTGCATTTTTCAACATGTTGAAGATCTGTGCTGACATTCAATTGCTCCCTCAAGTGGCTCTCAGCGGAATAACGGTTATAAATGTTGGATTCCAAAGCCATGGAAAGAGAATGGCATATTATGTCAACCAAACTACGTGAGCCAAACAAGTATTGTTAGTTTTAAACGAATGCACAAAAATACGCATTTAGCACATTTTACATTTATTAATGTGGCTCCAAAAATATTTTGTAAATACTGTATATTATTCCTTGTAATGGAACAACGCTGAAGAAATTACATAAGGTCAATGTCAGTCGGCATATGGACATTGATGTCTATACCGTTGGCAACAAAAGTGAGTAGACAACACAGTGAAAATGTCTCAATTGGCCCAATTAGCTGGTTAGCAATCTTCTTCTCTTCTATGTCTCCTTAACTCATTCACTGCCATTAACGGCTATAGACGTCAAACTATTTCTATTAGTTTACTTCTTCTTTTTTTTTTCACTTTTGTCAACAAGAGTATAAAAACCTAGAATTTTTTATTGTTCATTTAGAACAGATATCAAATTTGCGATTAATCGTGAACTCATGAAATGACTTACGATTAAAAAATGTAATCGCCTGACGCCCCTGATTTTTAATAATCTTTTCTTTTTTTTATAAATCGCGACAGGCGATTAAAAATATATATTGTAATTAATTGCATGACTTCAATAGTTAACTCACAAATAATCACAAATGTTATATCTGTTCTAATTGTACAATATTTTTTTCTAAGTTTTTATACTATTGAAAAGTTAAACTAATAGAAATAGTTCAAATGAATGTTTGACGTCTATAAACGTCAATGGCAGTGAATGAGTTAATGGAGAGCAAAAGAAAGTCACAAGATGTCACATTGAACTTCAAGTGACCAGTGTGAGAGTGTGACGGCAATCAAACTAAATTTAGCATAATTCTCCCCAGTCACATCTGAAAGCTTGTAGCACTGAGTCACATGACACCAAGTGGAAAAATGGCTAATTGGGCCTAATGTGGACAATTTCACTTAGGGGTGTACTCACTTTTGTTGTCAGTAAATACACAGTACATACAAGTAGTTCAATGTTAACAAGAGTAACCTAGATTTTTTTTGTGGAAATACAAATATAGAATGTGTGATTAATCATGAGTTAACTATTGAAGTAATGTGATTAATTGCCATTAAAAAATGTAATCGCCTGACGTGACTGAAAGATTATAAAAAATTCGGGGTGTCAGGCGCTAATTTTTTTTATCGTAATTAATCGCATGACTTCACTAGTTAACTCACAATTAATCACAAATTTTACATCTGTACAATAAAAAAATATAGGTTTTCATACTCTTGTTAACAAAAGTAGAAAAACATTTAAACTAATAGTTCAAATGAATTTTTGACATCTAGAGCCGTCAATGGCAGTAAATGAGTTAATGTTGAAATTAAAAACAAAATAATTTGAAACATAAAGTAGGGATGTTCGTTTTTTTTTTGGGACCAATACGGGCTTTATCGGCCTTCAGACTTGTAAAAAGGCCGATGCCGATAATCGGTCTCTCCCTACATACAAGCGATGCGCAACTGACTACCTTCCATTCACATGTCATCAGATCACACATAAGATAATAATGCCAGTTTAACGTTTGCCTCCACAGTGTGAAGAGGACGGCCAAGTCTTCTTCAGCCTTGACGATGGTGCCACCAAATTCACCGACCTGATCCAGTTGGTGGAGTTCTATCAGCTCAACAGAGGAGTGCTGCCTTGTAAACTCAAACACCCGTGCACCGTTGTGGCCTTATGACACCGCCCATCATCTGACACACAACCCCACCCCTTCCCTTTCACTTGACCTGACTCTGCCCAAAGCAGAGCGAATGTTAATATTGGTTGATTCTTCTAAGAAGTTTGTGAATTGACTGGTGTTTTATTGCTGTTTTTTTTGTTGTTTTTTTTTTTTTGTTTTTTTTGTTGTTGTTGATGCAAGTCCGCCAGATACTGCTGATTTATTGGATTCATTTTGGGGTGCGTTTGAATGTTACCGAATTGCACGCCGAGTCGAGAGGATGAACACGAACACTGCCATTTGCGTGGATGCTTCTTTTTTTTTTTGCAAAAACTGGTCGTCGTTAAGCTGGGGACTCGGGTCACCCTCCCAAGATTTGGAATCTCGCAGCTCAAGTGAAGGCCGTCGCCCTCTTGTGGACCATCAACATGACAATGAAGCCACTCCCGTGTAGACCACTCGACGAGCTCTGACAACTGGAGTCTGCTTGGAACTTCTCTTGGCTTGTTGTCACACCATGCTGTGTTGATTGTCTCCTTTTGTTTTGCACTCATCCAACTGGGAGTGACCTTTGAGGGTGCTGGACTTCTCCGCTGTTGGCATTATTTTTAACTGTGAGATGCTGTCACTGCCCTCTGCTGTCAGAGGCGTGTAAAGACAAGACTAAACAGCATAGCAGCAAGAACAGAAAGAAAGTGTTTTTGGTTGTTGTTGTTTTTTGTATTATTAATATTATTATTATTTTTATATATATATAATTTTGAGGAGGTGGTCTGAAGGTGGTTCATGAGCACTCTTGAAATGTTGATTATTTTTTTAATTGGCCGACAATACAGAATATGTTTTGTCCTTCCTCATTCATTTGCAAAGAGTTTTCATTTTTCAACACATCTTTTTATAATAGTCTTAACAGTCTGAATGTTTGACTCTTCGCATTTTTGTCCTGTTCCGACATTTTCTGAAGAAATAAAATGCAAATAATTAACGTGTAAGCAAGCGTAGCGTTGTAGCATTGTGCCTCTTCAATGTTTAATATAGCAGTCAAGTTGTTTTTGCACATAAAAAAAACCCAACAACAATCAGATGGTTTTGTGGAAAACATCCTCCTCAATTGTGGACTGTCCTCTCTAAATTGATCTTAATTATTCTCTTTATCTTATGCGTGTTTTTTCTTCTGCCACAATTTTGCAGGTTGACTTTTGAGATACTTACTGTCTATAACAATGTTTAACAACCCTTGTGTTGCCCTAACTTCGATTCAGAACATATTCAAAAATCCATGTCTGAATACAGATAATTGACTTTTTGATGCACCAAAAGCCAGTGCGGGGTATATGCCACGGAGGAGGCGGGACTTCCGACTTCCGGGTATCCCACATCAGCGCTGTGCTTGCGACGTGTGGGCCGCGACCCGTTGCTTGCGTTTCCGCCCTTGTGCCCCTCGGTTGCCCGCTCCCGTGTTGGAACGCGGTCAAAACGGCGCTGATGTGTGAAACCCGGAAGTCGGAAGTCCGTGGCATCTATACCCCATAGAAATATGACATAAAAGTGGGGAATTGACAGTATCATGATTACTATTTTACCTCATTTTTGGCAGGTCTGTGTAAATGTAAAGGACAAAAAGATTAGGAATACATCTCAGTTCCAAGCAGCACTGTTAGTATCGATGTGTGACTAATAAGCATGCTGTGAAGAGAAATTTGGGACTGTTAAGATGTGAACATTTTTGTAGTTCACCTTCCGCCTTTGCTCACAAAATATGTGAGAGCTAATTCTATCAATTTGTATTTTAGTGAGTCTCAGCAGAACATGCATCAAACTCATACAGAGTGAAAATTTTCAGGTGTCAAACCCCCAAAAGCTATTTTTGGTTATTTGGCAAATATGTTATCAATTGGTGATGGAAGATTACAAATCAGTGCCTTTAGATAAAGTTGGGAATTTGTTTTTGTTTTATTTAATATTTCTTATTTAGAACTGACTCGTTACATTTGGCTGAATTTGATAATTTAACAAAATTCAAGTAGGATTGTAGGATTTTTTTTAATCATAATTATTATTCTGCTGGCATGTCTGCTTATTTTCAAACGTATCTTTCATAATCTCTGTTACAAACCATCCCATTGATTTTGATGCAAGCACCCTCCATTGCCACACAAGCGTTACTATTTTATTGTTTTATGTTGAGTGACTCTTTGTAGACGTTCAGGCTTCAAGTTGTGTTTACCTCTGTTTGCATTTGTCACAGGTAAAGCAACGTTTAACAGCCATTTTGATTTAGTCTTTAGGCTGTCCGAAAGTTTATTGAACAAATGATTTGCAGTATAGCCAGACTATGTTGACACCCTGCATGGTCACCGTTATCTAAAATGCAATGACGGATATTTGTTTTTTTATTTGTTCAGCAAATATATATGTATCTGGATGTGACTGATCTACTTGAATTTTTTTTCCTTAGCGCTGTTCTGTAGTTTTTTTGTTTTTTTTTTTCATTATCGTGCGAGATAATATAAAATGACTATTGTAATGACATAGCATCTATTGATATATATTTTTTGTTATGTATATTTTTTGGTTTGTTAGGATGGACTATTCAAAGAGAAAACCTACTTCAAGACATGAAGTTTTAAAGCACACTGGTATCCATAATGTTCATATTCATGTCATTCCAGTTGACGACAGGTGGAATGTTCATTCACAAAGCATCAAGAATTATGTTCTTTTAACCCATTAAATATATTCTTTTTTTGGATCTAAAGAAAGAAAATGTGTTCTATGTCAAGCTGCCTCAATTTGTTTTTCATGTCAGAAGATTCTAGAGCAGTGGTCACCAACTTTTTTTTTGAAAACTGAAAGCTACTTTTTAAATACTGATGAATGTAAGAGGCTACCAGTTTAATAAACACTTCTGAAATATTATTTACCGAGAACCTTCCTACAGAAGCGTATTGCATTCACTTGAAAAAAAAAAAACAACTCCTGTTTTTCTGACAAATTTTTTAGGGAGCTTTGGGTTTTTTGAGTATTTTATTTTAATTTTCTGTTTTTCTGAATATTATTTTCTGTTTTACTGAATATTTTTTTCTGTCAAAAAATATTCCGAAAAACAGGCTGAAAAAAAATATTTTAAAAATTATTCAGAAAAACAGGCTGAAAAAAAATATTCAAAAAAAAATGAAAAAAATATTCAAAAAAACAGTCTGAAAAAATTATTTAAAAAAAACAGGAAAAAAATATTCAAAAAAACAGGAAAAAATATTCAAAAAAACAGGATTTTTTAAAAAAAAAAAAAAGATTTTTTTTTAACAAAAAAAAAATATTCAGGAAAAACAGGCTGGAAAAAAAATATTCTGAAAAACATAGCTCGTGTTCCGTTTTTCTGAGTTATTTTATTTTTTTATCTCTGAACTCGTGACTTGCAGATTCACTAATAGCGGAAATGGACACTTTCCCGCATACCTCCATATGCAATAAGATGGTCATGTTTACTTTACTGGCTCTCAATAAAGGAATGAATGTGTATACTGGACACTGACATAAATATTTTCAATTATTTTATTGAAGTTGTAATATTTCCAGGAAACCATACTTTTATGCTGAGACTGAGAAGCATTTGAAAGCTAACTGTTTTTGATGCGAAATTGTTTTGCGATACACACGACGGCTGAGCCGAGAGCTCCTCCCAGACCAACTTGAAAAACTGTTTCAACTTGATACGTGAGGGCAGAAGATGAAAACAACCAACACAGGAACAACTATTCAGCAAAGAATAGAGAACAAGCAGAATATTCTGATCAAGATAAAAGCCTCTCTTGGATGACAAAAAGAATATGCTAGCTCCCAAGTCCCACGTAGTGGTACCGCTACAAACTAGCATAGCGCATTAGCATTTAGCACACAGATTCAAACCATGCGGAGCAAATGGAGATAAGTTCTTGCCACGGTTTGGCTTTAGTGCTTCTATGATTCCATTTACCCGCCATTTTGAGTAGCTAGCTGTGACTAAACCAAATTGTGGCAAGGTTTTTACTTCCTGGACCTCTGGTTGTTTTCGTCATCAGCAAGGCCTGGCTACAAGTGAGGGAAAACATTTTCTCTATTTGTTTGTCATCATAGGGGGCGTTCTGAGCTGTGCATTGCTGGCCCTTCTCCTTGGACCGCTTTGTGTTGGTTGACCTGACCAGCGGCCATAAAGCCCCGCAAATACTGGACCATCAGCGATACTCACAAGGTAACAAGCTCAAGGAGAGGAAGTAAATGAAGGGCTATTTAAATCCTCACAACATAATCCTCGGGTCCTGCTTTTTGACAGCATACGCTGTGGCTAATATTTTCTAAAACAATGAAATACAAAGAGTTTTTTGTGGTTTGATTTTATTAGACTCATCATTCCTCAAGGGAAATTTAATACACATTCTGCTACAAGAAACAATTTGAAAAGCTAACATGCTCAAAGGACAGAAATGTCCATCTAATTATTGATGTCAGCCATTAAAGTGTAAATGAAATTTTGTCTACTAACAATAACACAATTTATTGTTCAACTGAAGGCCAGGAAATGTCTTACACGCGGCTCTTCTCAATCTGTGACACTTCATACAGGTATGCAATAAATAACTTGGTCCCTTCGATATAGTTGTACCTGGGAAGAAAGGGAAAATAAGTGTTTTATTAAAATTCATCATGATCATCATTATTGTTTTTAATGAAGGTAATCATAATTAGTTGTGGGTTTACTGATATCAGTTACAATTTTTTTCTCAAGCTCTCATTATCAACAACCTTAAAGAAAATATGAAGCACTATCTCCTTACGAGTCATGTCAATGTCAAAAATAATTCAGAATATGTCATGTGATCAATGCTGGAGTCAAACCTGCTTATTTTCTCATTCTGCGAGTGCAGCCCGTCGTCAAAGCCACCGATGGGTAACATGATGATGCTTTTTCCCGTCACAGTCTGGAAGGTTTTGGCGATAGGGATGGTCCCGCCCTCACGGATCAAATCGGGAAACGTATTGAAAACTGCAAAAAAGATCATGTATAAGATGGGATAGAATTTTTTTATTTTTATTGCAGTACTCAATATACACATACACCTATGTTAATTATACATACTGTATTATACGGACAGTATTCTGATTTATCATGACGACCTGAACTTAAAGGCATTCATTTCGATTGATCCCACTTTCATATAAATGTAGGACATGTATATGTTTCTATGATTCTAAATATATATATATCTTGACAATAATATGGTATTCGGGTTTATATTACATTAATAGAATATGAGACAAGCAGCAAAATCCAGCCGTTTTTATCAATATCAGAAGGCGGCCATTTTGCCACTTTGTTGAGTGAAAATGACATCCCAGTTGCTCAGGTCACAACCAATCACAACTCAACTTCAGAAAACAGGTGAGCTGTGATTGGTCGTTGCCTGAGCCCTGAGCAGCTGTGATGTCATCTTCCGTCGACAGCAAGTGGCAAAATGGCCGCCACCTGAGATGGATCAATACAGCTGTATTTTGCTGCGTAACTCATATTCCACAAATGTCATAATAATCAGAATGTCATGTTTAGACTAGCAAGGGAGAAATGTTTAAAGTTGACTTCCCATTTAAGTAGCGAATAATAGAAAACCTCTCTTGACAGCTACTTTGCCGGCCTCATAAAGAAGATCTTGAGGATCAGCTATCCAAGGCCTTGCTCCAATCACCATTGTGACTTTTAATTTGTTGGGACTCTTCCTCTTGGCAAACATTGAATGCAGGTAATCTGTGACCTTAAATAAAGAATCAATAAGGAAATTGTTTCAAGAAATCATTGTAAGATGTTAATTACAATGGCATTTATTTTATATCTAACACAGCAGACTCACCTGTTTTTGGACCTCTGCGGGTTCCATATTAGGAACTTGTCTAATGGAGAATTTACCAGTAACCTTAGCTGGGATGACGGTTTTAGTGCCAGGGTCAGAGAATGCTCCCTCGATGCCATGGATGGAGACAGTTGGATAGCGCCACCTATGAGCCAACAAGTCCACCTACAGAGAACAAAGTTCTTGGCAAATTCATCTTGCTTGATACAATAATATGCAAAAATATTCAAATTTGTTGCCACCTTGTTACTGTACATGAGCTCACTGACACCAATTTTGCTTTTGTAGTTGTCAAGGTCAAACTGGATATCTTGCATCATTTTCCATTCTTCATCATAGAGGGGAGCTACAGCCTCATTGATCCCAGGAATCAAAATCTTGCCACTAGGGCTTATTAGAGTGTCTGCAGAGTGGAAGATGTGAATTTTATGGTTTTGCCTTCTAGAACACCACCATTTGCAATTAACAATACATTTACTATATATTAGGGGTGGGAATCTTTGAATGTATCACGATTCGATTCCGATTTTTGGGTCAGCGATTTGATTCAGAATCGATTTTCGGTTAAGAGCGATTTTTGATTCAAAATGATTTGATTGACAATGATTTTTGCTTCAATCTATAGATGTGCAAGGAATTGTAATGATCTACTCCAGTCTGACTCGCTAATGCTAATTAGCGCGCTACTCGCGGCACTTTTATCACTCAAAACAACGGCTCCACGCTGAAGAAAAAAAAACTTTTATTGGAATAACTTGATCGTGACTTTTTCCTTCTACTCTCTAATGTGGCTACAACTTAACAGTGTATTAGACCGCGTGGAACCACACTGCCCCTTAGTGGCCAAACAACATGAACAGTGCTCCAAATCATGGCACACACAGGCAAAGGCAAGACAATATAAAATAATTTAAATAAAATCAATTTTGGGACATTTAAAATCGATTCTGAATCGTACTAAATGAGAATCGATTTTTTTGGCACACCCCTATATATATATATATATATATATATATATATATATATATATATATATATATATATATATATATATATATATGAAGTAAATGATGCAACATACTCACCAAGAAGGCCAACGAGATCAGTCATGGGCTCTATTACGGTGCCTCCATAAACACCAGAATGTAAGTCCTGCTTAGGGCCGTCAACCTGCAAATGTAAAAGAGGTTAGAATTCGGCGTAGCTTTTTCGTTGTCGTTTGGCTCACGAATCCACGTGCTCATACAACCTCAGCAAAGAAATAGCAGTTGCCCCGCGTGCCGTAGGTCAGAGCTGGTTTCCTGCTGAGCCAGCCACAGTCAGAAATGATGATGTAATCCACGTCAGAGAAGAAAGTGTCTTTGTGTGACTGAATCATTGCATCCAGACCATTGGAGCCGGTTTCCTCCATGCCCTCAACGATGAATTTCACATTTACTGGTAATTCCTGGTAAGCAAAAATGAAAATAAATGTAAGATTAGAACTGATTTTGCATTTATGTTGATGACGGATTTTCCTGCCTACCTGAACCTGAACCTGAATATTTGAACCTGTATTCAGGCCAAACACTTAACCTTTTCTGTTTTAAAACGTCCCTGTTTTTCTAAAATCATAAAGACAATGAGGAATGCAAATATTACAGATACTCATATAGGCCCTGTTCTACCTTAATTCTCATCCAATTTCATCCACTTACCCGGGGTCGGGTCGTGGGGGCAGGGAAGCCCAGACCAACGTTATTTTAGTTAACTAAAACTAACGAAAAAAATAAAATTCAAAAAACAATTTCGTGAATGAAATAAAGTAAAAACGAAAATGCTTTTTTTTTTTTTTAAAACGAAAACTAACTAAACCGTACTATAATTATAGCAAAAGATATCCTTAGTTTTAGTCTTTGGTAATAAATTTAATGCTTGAGCCTTTGGGGATGATTTTAAATGTGATTTTAAGTACATTTATTTGGACATTAAGCACAATAAGGACATTTGAAAGTGTGTCACACAAAAGTGACTTCATCGAGCAGCAGCTAATAGAAAAGCACCTTCAGATGACGTCACTCCCATGGTGTGGTTTTTTTTTTTTTAATATCACGCACAAGTAATACACATTTTTTTAAACTAAAACTAATACTGTAACTAACTAAAATCAAGCATTAATGAAATAACTCAAACTAATAACAACAGAACCACCCTAAAAACAAATTAAAACTAACTACATTTAAAAATCAAACCGAAATAAAAACTAACTAAAATGAAAAATTCCAAAACTATAATAACCCTGGCCATATCTCTGAAGGAAAGCCTCGATACCCTGCGATGGAACTCATTTTGGCTTCTTGTTTCTATACCATGAAACCTGATGCTTCATGATATGCCGATTTGTCGTTTTCAGGGTAATCAACAGTGCAATGAGAAACGTCCTCTTTTGCAGACACTAAAAAGTTGGTCGTAGTTTGACCCCATCAACCTTTCAAAGGACGGCTAAATCAATATTGGTATTGATATTATGAACATTGTTACACCATATTAAGGGACTTGTAAGCCTCCACAGCATGAATCCAAGCTAAAACTGGAGCTTTGTTGTCGGATGCTCCTCTGCCATATAGATTACCTGGAAAAACAAAAAGACATAAATATATGAATTTATTTGTATAGTGTTTGTTGAATTATTATTATTTTTTTGTCTCTGTACATGATATATTGCAAAGAAAACATTCAAAGCTGTTACCATTGAGGTCAGTGAGGTTGAATGGATCAGTTGCCCAGCCATCCTCGAGTTTTGCTGGTTGGACATCTGTATGGCCGTAGATACACACGGTGTGCTTGTTGGAGTCATTCCCAAACTGAGCAGCCACAACTTTTGGCAACATCAAGATCTGTCCGCCAGGCAGCTGCAGATACAAACACACATACCATTTTAATTTGCAACATTTCAGGGCACCGTTGGGAGTTGGTGGTTAGCTTGTCAATCGGTAGGTTCTGGGTTTGAATCTCAGCCTCGGCTTATTTATTCTTCAAGGTGCTATAAAGTTTTCGGGACAACCTCGGGAGAGAAAAATCATGGAGGTGTGCCTGAACAGCAACTCTCTTTGACATCACTGTCATCTGATTGGTCAACAGAAGTGGGCGTTACCAAAGTGATGCGCATGCCCATTTCCTTGTTTTACGTCAGCAAGACAGAGCTGCTAACTGCCTCCAAGTCATAAAAACACATTATATACAGTGCAAGTGCACATACAGTATATTGTGTTTTACAACCATTACTTAACCATATTTACATTCCATATGTACCAATGGATAAAATAGTGAAGTTTTCTTGTTCTCAGTCTACACGTTTAACTAACCTCTTGATTACCAATGTCGATTAAATGGACGTTTCCTCCCATTTGCCGGAGCTTTTCTGCTGTCAAATCCATCATGTGATGTAAATCTGATCTCTTCAGGATGTTGCTGGAGTCACTTTCAACAGCTACCCATTCCCGCAGAGCCTAACATATATACAAGAAATAAATAATTAGAATCTCACACAGACAAAGCTATCAAATCCAACAGACACATTAACCTAATGATATATCATTTCTCAAGTCTTAGATTTGTAAACATCCATTCGTGCCTCTATGCTATGTATGTTATGTGAAACACACAATTATTTTGTTCAATACGGTTCAAGTCCAACCCTGTCAGTGGCAGTACACACACATGCAGGAATGAGTCATTCGATGATATTGTAACACGTAGTTTGCAAATGTGTATTTTTATTTACTTGCAATTGACTAATAATTTGTTTTGTGAATTGTTACTTTTGGTTTTGTATTTTAGTTTACATGCTGAAGGGTTTTGTGTACTGCGCATGTCATGAGCGCAAGAGAGAGAGAGAGAGGGGTGTAACCGAGCAAGCCGAAAGGAAGGAAAAGAGAGACGTGTTTGAATCCTGTCCTGCCGTGTTTGGTTTATTTAATTAGGAAGACGCCAGAAAACTTAATAAACTTAAACTATTTTGTAGCCAACCTTATACCCAGCCTCTGCAAAAAAAAAAAAAAAAATCTTAGGGTTACAATATTGTAGACGACACAAGCAATATATTTTTTTATAGGCTACTGTTACTTTTCACCAGGACTGTAAACTAAATGAAAAGAACATTAAAAAGATACTGTACCTCAACGTACTCTTCTTGATGACTGTCCACATAGTTCGCCAGTTCAGTGTACTGGAAACCATGAACACGTGAGGACAGCAGTAAGATCAAGAGTAGCCCTGGACGATCCATCTGATGGGATCATTGTAGTAACATATTTGATTACGTTTATTTTGATAATTAGATTAATTTAAAATCACACAGAAACACAATGCAGTATAGTATGCTCACCTTTGGGTATTTCTTAATGCCAAAATGAAATCGAGGACCGTTCTCAGCTTCTGTTCCGTTAGCTTTGCTTTTTATTGGGACATTTATATAGCTTACAAGTACCCCACCACCCTACCCAACCCCTCTCCCCACACACCTGATATAAAACTCAAGTGAAACATTTCCTGACAGCGCCAAGAAAGCTGACTAATTATTTTTCGGATCGACGAGCACAAGAGCAGAGGTTTACTCTATTGATCCCGCTACAAGAATTCACACCAGGGTTCAGCCGGAACAAAAAACAACATGATGGATTAGCACATTCCTGTTGTCTAACTTCCAAGCAGCTCACAGTGGTCTATATTTATTACCGGTATGAGAAGTTCAAAGCAAATTGCTTTTCCTTCCCTGTTGCTTGAGAGGCTTGAAGTCAGAAATGTAAAAAGTCACAGGAAAACATTGTCAGGAACATATTTATGCTTTAATGGGATGAAACTTGAAATGTGCGAGGATGCTGTCAGTCTTTTGCAATCTGTGCAGCCATTTCATATCTCCTTTTGTTCCCAGCGGTAACATGTAGGCTCTTTGTATATCTTAATTGCTTAATTGGGACACCTTTATGTGGATCCCATAGTTCCATTTTGTCCACCTTTAGATCTCTCATTTTAGACGTGATGTGGCGTA